>NW_022196912.1:217833-225510 GCF_008632895.1 Mastomys coucha | reverse complement strand
TGATTAAGAAGAGACCAGCATCACTGAGGTGACATCTTCTGGGAAGTGTTTTCTGAAAGCACAAAGAGCCTGTGTTTCAGAGATAGCCAAGGTTGTACCTTGTGATGCAGCAGGACTTGGTAATATGTAAGAGTCACCTAGGTGGTACTGGTTTTGACAGCACGAAGGGGTCATGAAGAGCAGCTGAGGCTCAGCACAGTGAGAGGCCATGGAAGGCCATTGGTGAAGGTGCAGCCTCAGTTTGCAATTGATGGCCCAGGACTGAAGGTGTCATGCAAAGGAGTTGAGGGTTGGCACCGTGAAGACAGTCTATGATAGGCTAATGGTGAAGCCTAGTTACAGCAGAAGACAGCAGTGTTTTGGGAATGCCAGTACCATGCAATGACCACCAAGGACAGTAGCAGCAGTGGAGTATAGGCATCTGGAGCCTAGGAGACAAGGTTTGTGCTACAAAGGGCAGAGTTGGGGAAGTGACCTAAGCCCTTAGAAGAGCCCAGAAGATTGTTGAGTGGATCCCAGACATTGGACGGTTGGAGTTTGATTTTTGCTTTTGATTGTGACTGTGCCCTGATATTTTTCCCTCTTGAAGGAAGAAAGTATTTTAGTGGAGCCCACAGTTAAGAGACCTTGAATTTTAAAAGATATTGGACATTTTAAATTGATTAAACTTTTAATATGTAAATAATGTGGGACTTTAGATCTTGGGTATGAATAATAAAGTAAGGGTTGAGGCTTAATAGTGATGTGTTTGTGTGTCAAGTTGACAAGGGGTCAATTGTACTGGCTGGTTTTGTATGTCCACTTGACACAGGCTGGAGTTATCACAGAGAAGGGAGCTTCAGTTGGGGAAGTTCCCACATGAGATCCAGCTGTGGGGCATTTTCTCAATTAGTGATCCAGGGGGTAGGGCTTCTTGTGGGTGGTGCCATCCTTGGACTGGAAGTCTTGGGTTCTATAAGAGAGCAGGCTGAGCAACCCAGGGAAAGCAATCCAGTAAGGAACATCTCTCCATGGCCTCTGTATCAGCTCCTGCTTCCTGACCTGCTTGAGTTCCAGTCCTGAATTCCTCTGGTGATCAACAGCTGAATAAACCCTTTCCTCCCCAACTTGTTTCTTGGTCATGATGTTTGTGCAGGAATAGAAACCCTGACTAATACAGAGTGTATTCATTTTTAAGTCTACATTTCTCACAGATCCTGTTTAATAATCATATATTAAATTGTTCTGTAATATTATGACATACTTTGAGATGTTATTTTCAGCAGTTGTTGCTTTATCATCATTATTTCTATTGAAGGTAGAATCACTATTACTTTCACAGCTAATGTACGTAGTTATATTACTGCTTATACATGTGTATACACTCAAATATTATTTCATTATGATATATTTCTACCTACATATACTCTATGACTGACTCAAGGTCATAAAATACTTCTGGGAGAATCAAAGGGCCACAGGAAGACTTAATTATAAGAGCAAAAACTGATCACTTGAATGCAACATAAAACACACAGTGGTAGAAACTTGCACTTAAAATTCTCCATATGCAGTCCAAGACATAGAAAAGAGATTATTTCTATTTATTTAGGTGATCCCAATGTTTGAAGAGATATTTTAATCATTTTAAAATGTTTTTATTTTCATTAATTATAATGTTATTCTTCCTAATATTTCCAATGTAAATACCATTGGGTCTCTCCCTTAGAAATCAGAGAAAACAGAGGAAGGGTGAGAGGAAAGACTGTAGGAGTCAGAGGACACCAGGGGTAAAAGATCACAAAATCATCTAAGCAGGGCTCACATGGCCTCACAGAGACTTAAAGGAAGAACAGTATCTACATGGATCTCTATGGGGCAGTGTGGGGCAATGGTGTGCTCAAGTAACTTAGACTCAGTAGAATATTTGGCTTTGAGCCCTGGAGCCCCTGCTTGAAATTTCTGCTTGCATGGGGCAGAAGGAGCTTGGCCATAACACCTGAGTCTTTGGTTCCTGTTTCAGTCACAACCCCTCTTAGATGTCCCTCTAGGAGATGTGTGCTCTATCAGGCAGACAATGCTCCAAGCTCCCAGCATTCTAGCTGGACCCTTTCTCCAGTCATCTGACCACAGCACAGCCAGACATGCCATGCCTCATACAATAAAAGTGGCAGTTTGTCCCCTCCTCACTCTTTTGCTCTTCCCTTTCTCTTGCTCTTCCTTGCTCTCTCTTGCTATTTGTCTCGGTTCTCCTCTTCCTCTTTCCCCCCTATCTTTCCTGCTCTTTGTTCTGTTCTTTTGCCTTCTTGCTCTCTTACTTTCTTCCTCTCCTTCCTCTCCTTTCCTTTTCTCTACTTGACCAGCCTATCTTCTCCTTCCTACAATAAAATATCTCACTTATACATTGCCTCCTTTTTAACTAATATGTGCCTGTCCAACTGGCCTCAACACCAAGGAAAGAGAGAGCCACAGCCAGGCCACAGCACCAGGCCCTGCCTTTGGTACAACAGGTCTGCACCATGTTTCTGCATATATGTTATGGCTGTTAGCTTGATTTTTTTTTGAGACTCCTAACAGTGGTAACATGTATAACTCTGACAGTTTTGCATGCCTTTACAGTAGCCACAAATTCTATAAAATATCTTGCTATAATTATAACCAAGCAAGTGAAAGACCTGTATGATAAGAACTTCAAGTTCCTGAAGAAAGAAATTGCAGAAGATATCAAAAGATGAAAAGAACTCCAATTTGTATGGATAAGTAGGATAGGTATGATTGACATAGTAAAAATAGCCATCTAACCAAAAGCAATCCACAGGTTCAAGTCAATTCACACCAAAATGAGTAAGGAATGGGGAGAGGGTTCAGGATCAAGTGGGGGGGGGGTAGGAGAGATAATCAGATGGTCATGAGATTGAACAGAAATCTGCAACTCACAGGTGTGGTGAATTGGGAGACATCTACAGTACATGACAGAGACCTGGGACAAAGGAGGCACCCAAGAATCGATGGAGGTCACCTTAGCGTTGGTGATATGGAGCCACGATAGAGTGATAGGCACACAAATCCACCCACAAAACATTCAACACAAACTTATCCACTTTACAATAAGTGCAACCAATAACTGGCTAAATTCTACAGCAATCCCATTGGCAAACAGTAATACCTGACTCTATTAATGATACTCTGTTATGCTTTCTAAAGTGAGTCTAGCATGGCTGTCATTTTAGGGATCTACAAAGGGCTTGACTCATAAAGATACAGACAACCAGAGCCATATAGTAGATGGACTTTGGGGACCCTTATGGAAGAGTTGCAGGAAGAACTACAGGCCGAAGTGGATACAATCTCCACAGGAAGATGAACAGAGTCAAGTAACCCTTGGGCTTCTCAGATACTGAACCACCAACCATATAGACAGCCTTGACATAGACATCCCCACAAATATGTTACAGATGTGCAGATCATTCTTCATGTGGTCCTGAATAACCACAGTGAGCACTATTCCAATATCTGTTGCCTGTCCATATAATATGTTCTTCTAGCTGGGCTGCATTATCTGGCCCCACTGTGAGACGATATGCCTAGCCCAGTAGAGACTTGATGAGTCAGGGTGGGGAATACCCATCAAGGTAGAGCAGAAGTGGTGGTTGAAATGTGGAGATGGATTATAGGAGGGAGCGATAGGTAGTGGGAACAGTGAGCAGAAAGTAAAGTGAATGAATAAGAATAAGAATTATAAGCAAGGCAATGGTGGTGCACACTTTTTTAAAAAAAAAACTTTTATTGCATTATGATGAGAAAAGTTACATGAATTCAATTTATCTGAATTTGTTAACATTTAAAAACATATTTTCATTAAATAGAATTGAATCACATTCTTGTTCCCCTTTGTACCACCGCTCCTCCCATAGACCCCCCTTCAATACCTACAATATCTTTTTTGTCATATTCCTTAAAATTTATAAAATATTATAACAATAAAAATAAGTATTATGAAAGTTGTTTGATATAAAACAACAATCAATTTAACAGTCTTATGTAGATGTTCGTCTACAGCAATAGTGAAAATACATTTTTTCTCAATATAAATTTTAAATAACTCCAAACATATTAGCTGTATACTTAAAAAGAATACATCACTACTAGTATTTTCTTAAATGAACATGAATATATAAGGTCTTTTTGCTTGTTTTGTATTTAGTAGAGTTTAAAATCCTGGCCCTTACTGTGGTACAAGCCCAAAATAAGAACAATTTTTAGACATTGGGTTTCATTTTAATAAGGCTGTATGGTGGTGCACACTTTTAATCCCAGTACTTGGGAGGGAGAGAGAGGTGGATTTCTGAGTTTGAGTCCAGCCTGGTCTATAGAGATAGTTCCAGAACATCCAGAGCTATACATAGAAATTCTGTCTCAATAAGAAAAAAAAAAAAAAAGAATAAGAATAAGAACTACTTCTTCT
Organism: Mastomys coucha; assembly: GCF_008632895.1. Lineage (NCBI taxonomy): Eukaryota > Metazoa > Chordata > Mammalia > Rodentia > Muridae > Mastomys > Mastomys coucha. The sequence goes on along the minus strand of NW_022196912.1, from coordinate 221,066 downwards.
CCTTTGAAAGAAGTAACATTTACTGCAGAGTTCAGAACTCTCAATGAGTTCTTTGTAAAAACCTTATAAAATCCCAGTGCATTTACTCTCTTAAACTATATCCTAAGGCAAAAGGAAAACAAATGTTTACTACATCTCTGGCTTCAATGTCAAACAAATTATACAAATGCTGAGTGCTCTGAAATTTTGAAATAAAAAATAATTTGGGTTCTGTGGAGAATGTGGTATCCACAACTACCAAAAAAAAATACACAAGTTTTTCTAGAGTCTGCGTAATATTTTGTATCACAACAAAATAATGATAAAATCAAGATATGAATATAGACTATGAACTACCTCTATTACTTTAGGAAGTCCAATGTCTTTTATTGAATAAAAATGTGTGAGAACAGAATTCTTGAAAATGAAATTTGTAAAGCATTTTAATTAAGTATCACTTATTTTTTCTCCATGGAGCTAGCTAAAGCTTTAGAAAATCTAAGATTTTAAAATAATGTGTTTGCATGAAAAGGTTTGTGACCCAAGTAAATCATCATTATGTGAAATCCTCTCCAAATTTCTTTCGTGATTTTTTTTAAAGTATTTCATAAAACACAATTTTTATCTTGCTAGGATTCTCAATGTCAACAGTATAAAATCTGTACAGTAGAATTCTGTTCTTCTTAATCTGGTACCAAGTTGGATTTGATCTGGTACTCAGGATTATAATTACCCATCAAGTACATGAATCTAAAAGGTAGAAGCTATATTAAGCAAAGTGGTACTCCTAAAGTTTTCATGACTTTCTGTTGCTAGGAAACAACTTTACCACTAGCTCATAGTTAACTTGAAACATCTGTTTCAAAGTCTGGCTTCCAGGCAGTTTAGACTGCATTGAGCATTGGGAGAGGGGAACCAAGAGAAAGCCCAATTTCTAAAAGCAACAACAATGTTTAAAGACTCATTCTATATTTGTAATTATAGCCTTTGGAAAGTGGTGCTGGATAGGCTGTCTTTCTGTAATCTCATAGTGCTGAAGTCCTGAGCAGGAATCAGGATCACTCCTTCAATGTCTTCTGGAATGTACATTGAGAATTGAACTGTGGCATTTCAGCCTCTGAGGGAGAGTGAGAGGGAAAGGGGAAGATGTCTACCTATTGACTTGCATTTCAATTCTTTCTTCCCCTGAAAACTTGCTATTTTAAGGTTATAATTTTGAAGTGAAAAACCACATGTAGGTTAGAGCAATCTGACACATAGCATCCCCTATGTATTTCTATTTTAGTACATAGTATCATCCAATAACAAGAAAAATAAACAATGTGTATATGTTAATTGTACTAGCCCTCTTGGGGGGGGGTCAACTTGATACTAGCTAAAGATAGCAGAGAGAAAGGAGCAGAAATTGAGGAAATGTCTCTATGAGATCAAGATTTGGGATATTTTCTTAATTAATGACCAATGGGTGATGGTCTAGCCCATTGGTGGTGGTGTCATCCTTGGGCTAGTGGTCCTGTGATCTATATGAAATCAGTCTAAGCAAGGGATGAGAAGCATACCAGCAAGCAACACCCTTTCAGGACCTCTTCCTCAGCTCCTGCATAAAGGTTTCACCCTTGTCATGACTTCTTCTAATGATGAGCTATAAAATGAAAATGTGATCTAAATAATCCCTTTCTTTCCCAACTTGTTCTTTTCATAGAAGTGTTAGAAACCCCAGGACTCTAATTATTTCTTCTTTACAGGTAGAGTACACTAGCATAATTTTTCAAGTACATTGGCTTAAAACAATAAACAGTGACATCCATCCTGTCATGCTGAGGAAACTTCAGTTTGTCTACCAAAAAGAGGTATCACAACGACGAAACTCAAAGGCAAAACGCAGTGTTATATTAATTATATTAACGGTAAAATTTCCAACCCTCCTCCAAAAATGTCTTTTTCTACATAAGTATACTTGTATTCTAGTGAATATAACAACCAAAAAAGAAAAACAATTTATAAAAGAAGAGGGAGGGAAGAAGAAAGGGAAGGAAAGAAAAAAGAAATTAAAGATAAAACATCTGTTATAAAGGAGGCAATACAGTTGATCTTTAAAGATAATTTACTTTTTCAGAAAATGTACCTAATTTGTCTGATCTTTTATCAATTATTATTTTCAGAGAGTTTCTTGAAAATTATAATGTTTTTTAATAACCCATTAATCTTGAAAATATTGTGAGTCTCCAGTCTCAGACTTCTTCTCAGTCACCCTAGCAAACCCTGTTCCTGTGAATTGACTTGTGTGGGTACTTTGTGTCTCAAAGAATTGAAGCCTAAAGCATAACTTTTTCTCCATAATATATTTTTCATGTCCCTGATAGACTTTCAAAGCTAGTAGCTGACATTTTCTTGGTATTGGTGTACCACAAGAATTAATAGTTTTGAATTTTGCCTGTCTAATTACACTGACATTTCATTTGAGTGTCTCAGGCTCGGGTTTCTGTAAAGCTTTACATGATGCAACCCACCTCATCAGTTATTCTTTTTTACTATCTCTGTTTTTAATTTGAAGTTTTACTCTCTCCTCTATTACATCTTGAATTCAGTTTCCTTTTACTCCTCTCTTTCTAATCCTTTATCCCCTCATTGTTATATACTTGTCCTCCATTTCTCTTCAGAAAAGGGCATGCCTTTCAGATATCAACCAAATAAGTATGTCAAGTTAAAATAAACTAGGTACCTCCCCTCACTAGCTGAACTAGGCAACCCAGTAGGAGGAAAGAGGTTTCAAAAGCAGGCAAAAGAATCAGAAACAGACCCACTTGCTTTCCAGAATAAGGAGTTCCACAAGAAGGCCAAGCTACACAACCATGCAGAATATATGCAAGCTCCCTGGTTGTTGATTTACTCTCAGCTCCTCTAAACTCAGATTAGTGGAATCTGTGGGTTCTCCTGTGTTGTTATTGACCACTTGGGCCCATAATGTTGTATTTTATTAAATATATATATATATATATATATATATATATATATATATATATATATATATATAAGAAAGCCAGGGCTATGTTTGGTAGAGGTGCAGTATGGTGCAGGGGGGAGGGGTGCCTCTGCAGGCCCATGCTAAGCCATCCTTTTCTCCTAAGGTACCAGCCACTGGAGGTGAAGAGTATAGAATAGAGTTTATTCAGGGTATGAGGAGGGGAGTTATTTGAGAAGGTAGTAGAGATGGAGATACATATATATATATATATATATATATATATATATAT
>NW_022196912.1:196851-217823 GCF_008632895.1 Mastomys coucha | reverse complement strand
ATATATATATATACAGAGAGAGAGAGAGAGAGAGAGAGAGAGAGAGAGAGAGAGAGAGGAGAAAGGAAGGAGGAAGAGAGGAGAGGAGTAGAGGCCAGTCATGAGCATATGGAGAGAGAGCAGGGATGAGTAGAGAAGGGGAAGGGCAGAGAGGATATAGCAGTAGCAAGAAATCAAGAGCAAGGGGGGAGGGGGCTGAGCAGCCCCTTTTATAGTGAGTCAGCCACACTTCCCAGTTGCCAGGACAGTATGGGGCAGAATTTAGACAAAATGCTAACAAAATCTAATGAATTTTGACTGGTTTTTAGTTTGTTTTAAGGAAACCAAGGACTTTCTTTTGTTTTTCATAGTACTGAATAACAAACTACTCACCCTGCTAATGTTTCCTTCCCTTTTCTGTCATTTGTATATTTGTGCAAACAAGCTACATAACTTATTTTGTCTTTGGGGGTTACCTTTGGTAATCATTTGATGTACACCTAAAGACATTTAGACAACTTTGACAATGTTACCTCCAAACTATGTTTAATGGAATATATAGTGCTGTTGTTGTATATCTCCTTTATTTTATCTGCAAAAAAACCCTATAACTATTGGTAGTTTCTTATTGACAGATTTTCTTACTTCCCTTTAATTTTAACTTTAGACTCCATCCCTCTTAAAGTCACCATAGCTTCTCTACCAACTAAAGAAAATTGTTGAATGCACAGATTTCTTAGTGAATTTACATATATGCTGCTTGCTTAGAAACCTCTCTGTTACATCTAAAGGATTTACTAAGTACTTTATTCTAGGTCACTGGAGTATATTCTCTTGATAGTTGCCTTTCTCTTCTCTCATGCATGGCTTCTAGTGAGATTTTTACATAAATCCCTGTCCTGTTTTTCAGTATGTTACAAAAATTCTTTCTCTGACTTGTTTCAATGTTTTCTGTTTACATTTCTATTAGTTTACTATGAATAACATTCTTAGGTACAGGATGGATTGATTGCATTTTTCTATTCATTGTCATCAGAGGTTCCTACATTAGGGGTTTGTTGTCTGCATTAATTTTGGAATGTTCTTATGTACTATTTTATACATTAACACTTCTTTTAAGACTTCACATGTTTCCTTTGCTTCATTCTAATTTTCTGTAGAGAAGTTAGATATAATTTCTTTTTTGTTAAGTGCCCAATAGTGCTTAAGTGATATACTTAGTCTATTTATCTGTCCCCTTTTCTCTTGTTTTCTTTTATGGTTTGAGAAATTTCTATTGGTCTTCATATATGCTGGCCTTTCCTCAGCTGTGTCCTCACCAGTTGGCTGAGGTGTGCTTGAAGTGATAGGCTATTGTTATTCTTTTTATCATAAAAACCATGGAGGAATGCTGCTTACTGCATCACTCCCTCTATCTTTCTCAGCTAGTTTTTATAGAGGGCAGGTCTATGTACCTAGTGATAGTGTTGCCCATGATGGACTGTGTCCTCATATATCAATCACCACAAGACAATTCCACATACACATGCCCCTGTGGCAATCTGGCGGTAGTTATTCCTTAACTAAGTTTTCCTTTTCCAGATAATTATATCAAGTTGGTAACCATAACAAGAACAACAAGAATCATACAAATGATTATCTTATTTGTTGAGATTTGGTCTGTTGCTGCTAGGTATTGTAATATTTAGTATGTACCCCACGGCCTGATTGTCTCAGAGAAGAGAGAGTCTACACATAGACTCAGGTGATGTTATATGACCTTGCCCCCAAGTTATTTTTGATTGATGAATAAAGATACCTATAGCCAATAGTTGAACAGTATTAAGAAAGGCAGGGCTTGGTGTTCCTGAACTTCTGGTCAGTCTGGGAAAACTATGAGGAGAAAAATGTGGGAGAATAGGACTATGCTATGGTTATTAGTCGAGAAAGAATGGTCCTGAAGGCTGGGCAATTGGAGTTAAGAGCAGCCCAAATGAAACATAGTGAGTAATAATCCAAGGTTATCAATAGGAAATAGATTTGTAATAACATAAAGGGTAGATATGTGCCCAGCATTTATATCTATAGTGTCCCTACTTTTTGATTGTTTGTTTATTTTACATGCCTACTGACTTTATGGTTCCATATGCATTCCTCTCCCATCCATATTTCACAAATGTCTCTGCAGGAATGAATAGCTATTACTCTGGACCATTGCTGCTGTGATTGAGAAGGTACAGAGAGAGTGATTGTTCTATAATCACCCATTTCAGCTTATTTTAATTACTTTGTGTCTGGGACCTGTGTGTCCTTCACAACTGTTTCCTCTGAATTATTTTTAACCTCCAGTACTTTAGGTTAGGCAGAAGAGATAGAAGAAACTTAGTAGAATGGTTGACTTCTACTGATCTGTGGTAAAATCCTGAAGAACTTTTTTTTTATCATAGGAAAGCATCTCTGTGTATATTTTACAAGGTTTAATCTTCATGTCATTGTCAGATGTTTTTCATATATTTATAATAAAAATGTGGTAGGGTTCTTTGAGGTGATGGATACAAGTGGAAATTCTTCTAACCTTAAATCTCTTCCTTGAGTTTTATAATTTTTTTTGTTTGTTTGTTGGCTTGCTTTTTGTTTTTGTTTGTTTGGTTTGTTACTGTTGTTGTTTTATACTCATAGATATTCCAAATCAAGCTTTTAGCAATTGGTCAGAGGTCCCATCTATGCATACCTTCCAGCTACTCTTCTATGGTTTCTGTTTCAGGAAGCAGACTCATTCATAATTCTGTTGGTCCTCTTGACTCTATAGGTGTGAAGATGTTATTTCCTCTGCCCCTTACTTTTCTGATGACAAGTCACTGATTTTCAGCCTAGGTCCTTGTCCCTAATTTGGGAGATAGTAACATTCAAAGAATTTATCCAAAGTTTTACTTAATTCTTTTAAGTAGTATTGAATTAATTATTTGAAACACCATTGAATCATTTGTTTAGAAAAAAAATTGAGTACTTACATTCTCATAATGTAATGGTCTTAAAGTAGCGACAACTAATCTAAATACTTTAAAGCCCATTTCTACCATCAAATGATGATTTTCATTTTCTCTAAAATAAAATCTTTCCTTTTCCTGTTCTGTGTGTCTTACACAATATGAGATGTGTAAATTCTATTTAGAGGTATTTATTTACACATCCTGGTGTCAGGTTGTTAAGTGTGATGTAGGTTTCCTGCTGTTTTTCTTTAGGTGAGGAAGGAGGTGATGGCTCCTGTTTGAAGAATTAGACTAATTGAAGTATACACGAGAGATTTTCAATGAATGTGCAAAAATTATCAATTTTATAGTATTATTATCCAATTTTACAGTGTGTTATAATATATTTATAAAGTTTCAAAATCAAAAATAGGAGTAAAGAGGAGGAACATAAACAAAAATAAAATGAGCGTGGGCTCTATGCCCAGAAATCTAAAGCAATAAACTCAGGGAAGCAGAAGAATATGCTAAAAGAAATGTTAAATTTACCAAAAAGTCCTTTAAAATTGTATCTCAAGCACTGAAAAATCTTGAATATCTTAGGTGTGGTGGAAATAAAAAATGACATAACAGAATATTTGTATCACCATTCTCAAAAATGATCAATAAATTTATTATATTATGCTACGTAGAGTTCAAAATTGGAGCTAGAGTTGAGGGCTCTTAACTGCTTGCTTCCTGTCTTACAGTTCAGTCAAGATTCATCTACAATCTTGTTTTTTTTTCCAATGTTATTTTTTTGTAGGTGCACCAAACATTATTGATGGTATTCAAGAATAGGACTCCCTAGGTCCTCCTGTTATTATGGGGGCTGGGATGGAAATTGTGAGGTAGATGCTTAGTGTTAGGAACTGAGTTGGGACAAAGACTCCTCAGCAAGGGCCTCTTTCTTGCTCTCAATATCCTTGCTGGGGATGGTGGTCCAGGTTTCTTACTCCTTGGAAGCTATGTAGGCCATGTGGTCTACTACCCTGTTGCTGTAGCCCTATTCAATGTCATATTAGGAAGTAAGCTTTACAAAGTTGTCATTGAGAGCAATGTCATCCAGTATCAAAGATGGAGGAATGAGAGTTACTGTTGAATTCATGCACAAGACAATCTGGTTCTCAGTGTAGCCCAAGTTGTTCTCTAATGGGTTCTCTGATACCTGCTTCACCACCTACTTGATATCATCATAATTGTCAGGTTTCTCTAGGCAGCATGTCAGATCCACAATGAATACATTGGGGATAAATACAAGGAAGGCCTTGCCAATGAGCTAATTGTCCAGCTCTGGGATGGATTTGCCCACAGCCTTGGCAGCCTCGGTGGATGCAGGGATAATGTTTTGGGCAGCCCCATGACTATCACACCACAGCTTTCCAGAGGGGTCATCTCACAATATTCTGAGTGGCAGTGATGGCATGGACCACGGTCATAAGCCCTTCCATAATGCCAAAGTTGTAATGGGCCAGCATCATCCCATTTGATGTTAGCAGGATCTTGCTCCTGGAAGATGGAGATGGACTTCCCATTGATGATAAAATTTCCATTCTCAGCCTTGATCATACTGTTGAACTTGCTATATGTAGTGTCATACTGGAAGATACACACCATGCATCTGAGGTCAATAAAGCAGTCATTGATGGGAACAAACTCCACTTTGCCAACTGCAGAGCAGAAAGCAGCCCTGGAAAACCAGGCAACCAATTCAGCCAAATCTGTTTACATCAACCTTCACCATTGTGTGTACAAGTCGAGGCTGTCACTGCAAGAGAAGATGCAGATGTCTCTGGAACAGAAAGGAGCAGAGAGCTCATAGATAACTTTTAAGTAAAATATAATACCAAGATTTACACAAAGCAGAAAAGTGGGGACATGAATATAAGTAATTAACATACATTTTTAAGCCTGATTAAATGTGCTTCACAAAGTTATTGATATAACTATGATTTTTACTCCTTTACTCACCTAACTGTTCACATCTCCCACTTGAATATGAGGAGTTTCCAGAAAACTAGGCCTTTTTGTAAATCAGCATTCATCAAGGAAAAATGCCATGTTCAGCTCAAATTGTAAAATCTTGATGCCCAAGCAGGAGAAACCAGATCAATTTGAGTTGAGAATCATCCAGGAACAGCTAGAACTAGAAGAACAAGATTCCAAAGTGCAGTTGAAGGACCTCAACAACAGGTAAGACTGATGCAGATGGTTCTCGACCACTATTAAATTTAATTTCCAGTTCTTCTTCTTCAATCTCTCCAAAAATCTAAGCCTTTCTAGTGCATGGATTGTAGAAAATGTTCAGTGGGAAGCATCCAATACCGTAGTATTTTAGGAATAAAACTTCAATTGATTTACACAAAAGAACATTTACTTAAAGCATCTGCATACACATTTTGTTTTGACTGGCCTCTGTTCTTCACACATATTCCTCATTTCTTTGTTCCTATTACCTTCTTAACTACAATATCTTTGCTTTCCCTTCTTCTACATGTAGTCCTTAATGCTCTGAGAAGAATTCTGTGTAAGCAAACTTTAAAACTTTGTCTAGCATATAAGAAAAGCATCCTGGAAGTTGTAGGCTTTAGATATTTTGTGATTTTTGAGGACTTGATTTTATTGAAATCATTTACAAGATGAAATATACAGCAACAGCCAAGAAATGTTCTTTCAGATCAAGCACCACAGAACAATGAGGAAGCCAGTATTATCATTTTTTCTTGTATCTCTAAAATGCTTATCAGTAAGGTTGTTCATTTGGACTTGTTAGAGTTTTGGTTTTATAAGAATAGATAAAATATACTGCCAGTTACTTGCTGTTTGTGACAAAACACAGACAAAAGAAACCTAGCTAAGGATTTCGTTTGGCTCAGTGTGGCAAGCAAGTAACAACAGTGGAAATGTTAGGCAGCTGTTCTTAATGTCCCTACAGTTACAAAGCAGAATAAGATGAATGCTAGTGGCCACTTCATTTCTTTGTTTTTATTTAGTCTAGAACTCCAGAACTCAAAATGAGTCAATTAGTGATCAGGGTAAACCTCCCAACCTTAACTACCCTAGTTAAAGTATTTTTTGTCATATACATAGGCTGGTCTTCTAGAGAATTCTAGATTCACTCAAGCAACAGTATTAGGCACCACAAATAACATTATTACATGGGTAGGTTCTGATACTAAGGTCTAGTTCCCTAACTGGTTGTTGATTTGTCAAAAAAGACGGCAGGGATCCAATTGCTGGTCAAGGCTACAGATGGGACTTCCAGCTCCCAGGAGGGAGAGGAGTTGCAAGGAAGGAGAGAGAGGGTTTTTCTGCCATTCCTTGGAGGAAAGGGGTCTTGGTAACTATGTAAGGCCTAGGAGAGAGCTAGGGCCTACAGCCTTCACTACAGGTGGGTGGCCAAGGATGTGGAAGAGAGACAAAGATAATAAATTTGTAAGAGCACCCCTTTCCAGGCCAGAGTTATCTGCACTCAGCAATTGTGCATAGGGGGCAAGTTAAGGTTACAAAGCTATCTGTATGTCTTTTTTTTTTTTCCCATGGATTCAAAAGGAAGCCAGGTTAAGGCTGGTTGTGATCTACCCCATAACTAAGCAGAATCTACAAAGGGAGCCAGGATGGCCTGGTAGAATGGCTGTGGTGCATGGCAAAAGTGGTAGCATGCTGTTTAAAATTAGCAGCAACTATTATCATTCACAATTTATTTTTAAAGCAACTGATAAGTATGCATCTCTTTTTTTTTCTTTTTTTTTACTTTTATTGTCTTATTTTACTGTGTCTAATGTAAGAGAGAAGTTTGGTCAGTTTTGAATAAAATATATGATCTCATTAGTTTAAAACATAAATTAATTTAAGACATTCCAATGATCATCAGCAAAATTATTTTCTTTCCTCCAAAAGGAGTTTGGTTTCAGAGCATGAGATGAATTTGGTATATAGATTACTAGTAGTAATTGACAAATAACACTGTAACAATATGATCTTTAGTGCTTGTGGTAGTTTGAATGAGAATGATCCCTAACCTCATGTTTGAATCCTTGGTTCACAGTTGGTTTTACAATTTGGGAAAGTTTAGAAGGTGTGGTCTTGTAGGAGAAATTGTATACCTGGTTAGGTTTGAGGCAGTGGCTCTCAACCTTTTTAATGCTGTGATCCTTTAATATATCCATCATGTTGTGGTGACTCCAACCATATTATTTTCTCTGTGCTATGTGATAAATGTAATTTTCCTACTGTTATGAATAGTAATCTGTGTTTTTTGAAGGTCTTAGGGGATGTCTGTAAAAGGGTAGATTTCTCTAAAAGTCACAGCCCACAGGATGAGGAACACCACTTTGAGGTTTAAGAAGTCTCCTGTCATTCCGGTGCTCTGGCTTTTGCTTCCTGATTGTGAATGAAGATGTGAGTTCTCAGCTGTGTACCAGCTTACTATGATTCTCAGGGATGGTGATGTATCCTGATACCACTGAAACTGTAAGCCCCAAGTAAAAACTGATTGAGACATTTATTATAACAATAGAAAAGTAACTAACAGCGCCAGCAAATACTGGTTTGTCAAATTTTGAAAATGCAATTGAGAGAAATAGAAAACATGTCTAACTAACCAACACTGACTCTTCAAAATATAACTGTATTGCTGTAACTTCTATGATGGTTCCCTTATTTTAAAAAATAATTATATTTATTCATTATACAAATTGTATGTTTAATGCATGGTTATACTTCTACAATGAGTTTAAGATATTTGTTATGGAAAAGAACCCTTAGTTTTTTCTTTAGTTGTGTTTGGTATATATTTATGGTCTTTCATATATTTTCTCCATTTCTAATGAGATCATAAATCAAGAGAAGTCAACAATAATGCAAGAAAGGAATGGTAGAAATTGCTTGGAGACACTCAGAAAAGATAGTACTATTGGTCAATATACCACACAGTCACCTTTTAAGAGCAAAGAAGGACCCAGGCATTTCTTTTAAACGTGCCAGAGGCTCACAGTAGAGAAAACTGACAGAGAGGGAGCATTCACATTTATCTCTGTCTCATTATTTTTAAATCAAGTACAGATCATTGTAGAATGCTATGTTTCAAGTTTGAAGTCCAGATTTGAATTTTCTTCCAAAATCTAAGGTGATGTCCATGGTATCTGCTGGCCTGCTCACTATAAGTAAGGACATATGATAGTCATTTGAAACTAGATCTAACAATGTTTATCAAGATGCAATCCAAAACCTCAAATTGATGATCTGATTGAGTTATCATAACTGATTTAATGAAATACAAATAATGTGAAACAAATGCTTTATAGACATTATCATTTTTGTCAAGAAAAAAATTAATGCCCGGCACTGGTGGCGCATGCCTTTAATCCCAGCACTTGGGAAGCAGAGGCAGGTGACTTTCTAAGTTTGAGGCTAGCCTGGTCTATAGAGTGAGTTCCAGGACAGCAAGGGCTACTCAGAGAAACCCTGTCTTGAAAACAAAAAGCAAAGCAAAAAAAAAAAATTAATAAAGGAAGAATCTTGAAGATATTGCTTCCTTTTAGTTTTTGGTAAGTTTGAATGTACAGATATATTTGGTTGTATTCATTTAGTTACAAATAGGTAGGAAAGAGAATATGTATGAAGGTCAGTGGTCAGACCATGTTCTGCATCTTGAATAGTATATCAAATTGGCTACCCCATGTCCCCAGGATATGTTTCCTTATCTATAAAAAGCAAGCATAATGGTTCCAATAGTTTCATCTTATATAAATAGCAATACTTAATAACTTCAAAATTCATTCGTAAGTGAGCCAGTCTACTAAAATGTGAAAAAAGGCATTATCTCAAATAAAGTGGAAGTCTAAAACATATTTTCTGAAAAAGAAAGCAGAGTTAGAATTTCCACTGAATATTAAAATGCCAACATTTTTAAGATATATTTTAATTAGTCAAAAACATTCTACAAATAGTCTCTGTATAAAAAAATCAATGATTTTTTTCAGAGTTAATATTTATTACAGTTTTTTATTGGATATTTTATGTATTTACATTTCAAATGTTTTCCCCTTTCCCAGTTTCCCTTCTGGAAACCCTATCCCATCCCACCCCAATCTGCTTCTGTGAGAGTGCTACCCCACCCACCCACTCCCGATGCACCACTTTGGCATTCCCCTACACTGGGTAATCAAGCTTTCAGAGGACAAATGGCCTCTCCTCCCATTGATGCCAGACAGTGCTATCCTTTTCTCCGTATGCAGGTGGTCCATCTTTGTGTACTCTTTGGTTGGTAGCTTAGTCCCTGGGAACTCTTGAGGGGTCTGGTCAGTTGCTATTGTGGTTCTTCCTATGGAGTTGCAAAACCACTTTAGCTCCGTCAGTCTTTTCTCTAATTCCTACGTTGGGGTCTCCATGATCAGTACAATGGTAGCCTGTGAGCATTTGCCTCTGTATTTGTCAGGCTTGGGCAGAGCTTCTCAGAAGACAACTATAACAGGCTCCTGTCAGCAAGCACTTCTTGGCATCCACAATAGTGTCTGGGTTTGGCAACTGTATATGGGATGGATCCCTAGATGGGGTAGTTTCTGAATGGCCTTTTCTTCAGTCTCTACTCCACACTTTATCCCCATATTTCCTTTAGACAGGACCCATTCTGGGCTAATTTGGGGTTGAGTGGGTGGCATCCTCACCCAACTGGGGGCCTTGCCTAACCTCTGGATATGGTCTCTACAGGCTCTCTCTCCCCTTTTGTGGGCATTTCGGCTAATCTCATCCCTTCGGGTCCTGAGAGTCTCTTGTTTTCCTGGCACCTAGGACTTGCTAGTGAAGATCACCAGTTTCCCATACCACAATGTTACACACCTCTGTTCAAGTTTCTGATCTTTTGTATATAATTCCTGTCTCCTCCCATAACTGACCCTCCCTCTCCTCTGTCCCTCTCCCTCCCAACCTCTCCTTCACATTAGTATTTTCTACCCCTTCTAAGAAGGACTGAAGCATCAACAGTTTGGTCTTTCTTCTTCTTGAGCTTCATATGGTCTCTATTCTAAGCTCTAGGACTGTTATCCACTTTTCACTGAGTACATATCATGTGTGTTCTTTTATGACTTAGTTACCTTACTCAGGATGTTATTTTGTAGTTCTATCCATTAGCCTAAAAATTTTATGAAATCATTGTTGTTAATAACTGTGTAGTACTCCATTGTGTAAATGTACCACATTTTCTTTATCCAATTCTCTGCTGAAGGATATCTGGGTTCTTTCCAGCTTCAGGATATTATAAATAAGGCTGCTATGAACATAGTAGACCATGTGTCCTTGTTATATGTTGGAGCACTTTTGGATATATGCCCAGGAGTGATAAAGCTAGGTCCTCAGGTAGTACTATGTCCAGTTTTCTGAGAAACTGCCAGACTAATTTCCAGAGCACACCTGGTGGGACTCATGGCTCCAGCAGCACATGTATATCAGAGTGTACCAGCTTGAAATCCCAACAGCAATAACAGAGTTGTTCTCTTTCTCCACATCCTAATCAGCATCTGGGCCACCAGAGTTTTTGATCTTAGCCATTCTGACAGGTGTGTAGTGGAATCTGAAGGTTGCTTTGATTTGCATTTTCATGTTGACTAAGGATGTTGAGCATCTCTTTAGGTGCTTCTCAGCCAATCAATATTCCTCAAGGAGAATTTTTTTTTTTTGTTTAGCTCTGTACCCCATTTTAATTAATTAATCAGTTAATTAATTAATTAATTTTTATTCGATATTTTCTTTATTTACATTTCAAATGATATGTCCTCTCCCTGTTTCCCCTCCCCCTGCTCACCAACCTACCCTCTCCTGCTTCCTGGCTCCGGCATTCCCCTATACAGGGGCATAGAACCTTCACAGGACCAAGGGCCTCACTTCCCATTGATGACCGATTAGGCCATCCTCTGCTATACATGTGCTGCTGGAGCCATGAGTCCCAACATGTGTGTTCTTTGGTTGATGGTTTAGTCCCTGGTAACTCCGAGGGTACTAGTTAGTTCATATTGTTGTTTGTCCTAAGGGGCTGCAAGCCCTTCAGCTCCTTGGGTCCTTTCTCTAGCTCTTTCATTGGAGACCCTGTGCTCGGTCTAAAGGACAGCTGTGAGCCTCTACTCCTGTATTAGTCAGGCACTGTCAGAGCCTCTCAGGAGACAGCTATATCAGGCTCCTGTCAGCCAGCACTTGCTGGCATCCACAATAGTGTCTGGGTTTGATGATTGAATATGGGAAGGATTCCCAGATGGTGCAGTCTCTGGATTGTCCTTCCTTCAGTCTTTGCTCCATATTTTTTCTCTTAAACTTCTTCCATGGCGTACCCCATTTTTGAATAGGGTTATTTGGTTGTCTGGAGTTTAACTTCTTGAGTTCTTTGGATATATTAGATATTGGCTCACTATCAGATATACTATTGACAAAGATCTTGTCCCAATTTGTTGGTTACCATTTTGTCCTACTGACAGTGTCTCTTGCCTTACAGAAGGTTTGTAATTTTATGAGGTTCCATTTGTTGATTGTTGATCTTAGAGTATAAGCCTTTGGTGATCTGCTCAGGAAATTTTAAGGCTCTTCCCCACTCTTTCCTCTATTACTTACAGTGTATCTGGTTTTATGAGGAGGTACTTGGTCTTCTTGGACTTGAGCTTTGTACAAGGAGATAAGAGTAGATCAATTTGCATTCTTCTACATGCTGACCACCAGTTTAACCAGCACCATTTGTTTAAAATGCTGTCTTTTTTCCAGTAGATGATTTTAGCTCCTTTGTCAAAGATCAAGTTACCATAGGTGTGTTGGTTCATTTCTGAATTATCAGTTCTATTCCATTGTTCTACTAGCCTGTCTCTGTACCAGTATCATGTAGTTTTTATCTGTAATACAGCTTGAGGTCAGGGATGGTGATTTCCCCAGAAGGTCTTTTATTGTTGAGAATAGTTTTCAATATCCCAGTTTTTGGTTACTCCAAATGAATTTGGAAATTACTCTTTCTAACTCTATGCAGAATTGAGTTGGAATTTTGATGGGGATTTCATTGAACCTGTAGATTGCTTTCTGCAAGATGGCCATTTTTACTATATTAATCCATGAGCATGGGAGATTTTTCTAACTTCTGAGATCTTCAATTTCTTCAGGGACTTGAAATTCTTGTCATAAAAATACTTTACTTGGTTCATTAGAATCATAACAAGTATTTTATATTATTTGTGACTATTGTGAGAGTTGTCATTCCCCTAATTTCTTTCTTAACCTGTTAATCCTGTGAGTATAGGAAGGCTACTGATTTCTTTGAGCTAATTTTACATCCAGCCACTTTGCTGAAGTTTTTTTATCAGGCTTACACATTTTCTGGTAGAATATTTTGGGGTCACTTAAGTATACTATCATATCATCTGCAAATACTGATATTTTGACTTCTTCCTTTCCAATTTGACATCGTTTTGTTTTCTGACTGCTCTTGCTAGGACTTCTAGTACTATATTGAATAGGTAGAGTGGACAGACCTATCTAGTCCTCAATTTTACTGGGATTGCTTTAAGTTTCTCCCCATTTAGTTTGATCTTGGCTACTCATGTTGTGTATTTTGCTTGTACTATGTTTAGGTATGGGCCTTGAAGTCATGCTCTTTCTAAAACTTTTACCAGAAAGGGGTGTCAAGTTGTGTCAAATGCTTACTCAGCATCTAATGTGATGATCATGTGGTCATTTTATGGAGTTTGTTATATAGTAGATTACTTTGATAGATTTCCCTATATTGAACCATTCCCTATATTTGTTAGATGAAGCCTACATGATCGAGGTGAATGATGGTTTTGATGTGTTCTTGGATTTTGTTTGTGAAAATTTTATTGAGTATTTTTACATTGATCTTCATAAGGCAAATTTATTGAATGTTTTATTTCTTTGTTGGGTCTTTGCATGGTTTAGCTAGAAAAGTAACTGTGGATTCATAGAATGAATTGGTTAGTGTTTCTTTTGTTTCTATTTTGTGGAATAGTTTGAAGAGTAATGGTATTAGGTTTTCTTTGAAAGTCTGATAGAATTCTCCCTTAAAACCATCTGGTACTGGCCTTTTTATGGTTGGGAAACTTTAATGGCTGCATCTATTTCTTTAGGAGTTATGGGACTGTTTAGATGGTTTACCTGATCCTGTTTTTACTTTGGTACCTGGTATCTGACTAGAAAACTGTCCATTTCATCCACATTTTCATGTTTTGTTGAGTATAGGCTTTTTAGTAGGATGTGATGATTTTTCAAATTTCCTCAGTTTTTATTGTTATAGTTCTCTTTTCATTTCTGATTTTGATAATTTGAATACTATTTCTGTGCCCTCTGGTCAGTTTTGCTAAGGGTTTATCTATCTTGTTGATTTTCTCAAAGAACCATCTCCTGACTTGGTTGATTCTTTGTATAGTTCTATTTCTTTCCACTTACTTGATTTCTGCCCTGAGGTTGATTATTTCCTGCCTTCTACTTCTCTTGGGTGTTTTTGTTTCTTTTTGTTCTAGAGCTTTCAGATGTACTGTTAAGCTGCTAATATATGCTCTTTCCAGTTCCTTTTTGGAGCTATGAGTTTTCCTCTTAGCACTGCTTTCTTTCTGTCACATAAGGTTGAGTATGTTGTGCCTTCATATTCATTAAATTATAAAAAGTCTTTAATTTCTTTCTTTATAGTCCTCTTGATTAAGTTTTCATTGAGTAGAGCTCGTGGGCTTTCTGTTGTTTTTATTGTTACTGAATATCATCCTTAGTCCATGGTGATCTGATAGGGATTATTTCAATTTTCTACTATCTGTTCAGGCCTGTTGTGACCTATTATATGGTCGGTTTTGGAGAAGATACCAGGAGTTGCTTAGAAAAAGGTATATTCTTTTGTTTTAGGATGAAATGTTCCATAGATATCTGTTAAATCCATTTGTTTCATAAATTCTGTTACTTTCATTGTGTCTCTGTTTGGTTTCTGTTTCCATGATCTGTAAATTGATGAGACTGGTGGGCTGAAGTCTTCACTATTATTGTGTGAGGTACAATTTGTGATTTGAGCTTTAGTAAAGTTTTATTTAAGAATGTAGATGCTCTTGAATTTGGAACCTAGGTATTCATAATTGAAAATTCACCTTTGTAGATTATTTCTTTTGATGAACACAAAGTGTGGTTCCTTATCATTTTTGATAACTTTTGGTTGAAAGACAATTTTGTTCCATATTAGAATGGCTACTCTAGCTTGTTTCTTAGGACCATTTGCTTCAAAATTATTATGTCCTTAAAGCCTTTATCATCATCATGAGATGCAATTTGAAATCAGAGTCTTCCTTTTTTGGAGTGTTGGGGTATCTAGGACATGCTGTGGTATGAGGCCCCTTGTGCTGATGATGCCAAGTAGCCTTTTGTTTCTGTTGGTTATGTTCTTAAGCATGATCTTTACCATCTGGTTATCTCTGGTTTGTCTTGTTGTTTCTGACTGGAGCGTGTCCCTCTGTTGGGCCTGTCAGCCTGTGATTTAAGGTATGTCAGCACTCCTTGAGGACCAGCTCTCTCTGGGTGATAATGGGGTGCAGTTAGCTGTGTTTCAGTGCTCCTGGGAGACCAGTTCTCCAGGCTGGATTGGAGTATGAAGAGCTGTGTTACAGGGTTAGATCCAGGTTGATAATGGAAACCAAAAGTTTCCTGTCCCTGGCCACTTTGAGGTTATTGTGCCCTGTGTGTTCCTGGTGGGTCCCTCTTTTTCTAGTTATTTGAGCAAAACTGGTGATTGCACCTATGAGCTTTGGGGTGGCAACACTCCTGGGAGACCTTCTCTCTGTGAGGAGTATTTGGGTATAGAGGGCTGTGGGACAACCTTAGCTCTGGGGCACAGATGGAGTTTGGGAGCAAAAATTAATATTTTGATTACTACATTTGTGAAGTAACACAGAGAGAATTCAGTAGGCATAAATGCATTGTTTGTATGTATAAATACACAAATGCATTAAGATAATCTTGAGTCTATTACCTTCTTTTGTGTGTATAATCTGATGTTATAAGAATATCTGCTTTAGGAAGTTGACTAGTATTTTTGTCTGTTTCAGATCTGTTAAATTGCATTATCCTTTACTGTAATTACCTAAGTTATCAGTAAATGAGAGTATAAGAATTCATGCTGCAAACAGTACTCAAAATATGGTAGTGTTAGCTATTCATTTAACCCTCTACTGAACAAGTCACTCATTACTTGAGATTATATCAAGAAGGCTAAATACACAAGGACAGAAAGTGAGGAAGGAACCAGCACTGCCTTGCATCAAAAGTCTCTTGTTTTCTTAGTGATTATTAAAATATTAATAAAGCAATATAGAAATTTACTATCTGTAAGACAAAATGAAAATTTATATTTAAAAATTATGTTTATGATGATAAAATTAAATGAAATACCATCTTTAGTTATTAACATATGTGTTGAAATATGTAAATATTTTTAATCATATAGTAAATGATGATTGTTTATTGATTTATTTAATGATTACTATAGAAAGTTAAGATAATTATTCAAGGTCTGATTCGTTGTCCAAATGTTCCTGCAGATATAAAGGCTGCTAGGCTTGCAGATTTTCCCATTCAGTGATAGCTATGCAGGTATTTATTCAGTTTGGAGGCAAAGCACTCAGTCTTTCTCATTTGCAGATCTTCATCCCAAGCATTGGTTTCACTGCATAGAAATATAATTTTTAAATTAGCTAAAATAAGTTATCTGAAATATGCTTGTATGCCTACTTGGTGTCTACTTTCCAGCATTTTTCTTCTGATTGTTCTCAGAATACAGAAACAATATTTTTTGAAACAATTATTAAAGAGTATGTTTGTCTAGATATTCTGACTTTCTTTCTCAACTGTGCATGCCAAGGTCTAAGTTTTTTGGATACACTTCCTAGGAAATACAATGATTCATTAAATTTTTCTCATAAAGGAAGACTGAGATAAAACCAATCTTACTGGTTGATTAAGGAGTAGAGTAGTCTCTGTACTCCATTTTTCAGTCCATAACTCTGCCTGCTGTCCTGGAAGCTTACTGAGATCAATGATACCAGTTCAGTGACCTTATTCTAATTCCCTCCCTGCCATGTGCTCTTAAAACACACCCAATAATAATAAATGGCATCCTGTCCCCTATGATTCATTTTCTGCTCCACAACTTTTCCTGCTTTCACAGAGGCTGCTATCACCAGGGACATCAGGTTGGACCCTGCTCCAAGCCATTGACATGCCCATCAGTCCCCTTAAAACATACCAACTCCCTTAAACTGCAGTCCACAGTAAGAATTCCATTTTTCAGGCCAAAATTCAACTTGCTTTTCTAGATGTCACTTTTGTAGTAGGGACCACTGGCCACACTGGTAATATGGACCCCAAAGGCAAGGCTAATACCTGAAACTTCAGGATCATAGGCCAGCCAGGCCAGAAAGCTAAGAGGAAACTGAAACCAAGGGAAAGATTTTCTAAAGACACCTATTCAAAAATAAATAAATTAACTCAGAAACCAGAATATATCTCAACTTATAATAACAAAACCCAGATGGCCTGCATTGGAACACAACAGTCTGGGTAACATGGCACCACTAGAACCAAGCTATCCTACTGCATCAAGCCCTAGATATTCTAATACAGCCAAAGCACAAGAAATTAACCTGAAATCCAAACCTTTGAAGCTCATAGAGACCTTTAAAGAGAAAATGAATAAATCCCATAACACCATAAGAAAATAAAACTAAATGGGTTAAGAAAATGAATACAACTGTTTAAGACCAGGAATGGAAATAGAAGCAATAATAAAAACACAAACTGAGGGAATCGTAGACATGGAAAATATAAGTAAGAGAATATAAATTCCAGACACAATTGTCATTGACAGAATACAAAAGATAGAAGAGAGTCTCTCACTCTAAAATATATTATAGAGGAAATTGAAACCATTATCAAAAAAAATGTTTAATCTAAAATGGTATTGGCAGAAAAACTACAGGAAATCTGGGTCACTATGAAAAGCCCCAACCTGTGAATAACAGGAATAAGTGAAAATTGATATGGAAAAAGTCAAAGTATTGTTCTGCATAGAAAATATGATACTATATATAAGGGAACCCCAAAAATTCTACCAGGGAACTCCTACAGCTAATAAACACCTTCAGCAAAGTAGCTGAATACAAAAATAACAACAACAACAACACTAACAATAAATAAAACAGTAGCCTTCATATACACCAATGAATTAATGGCTCAGAAAGAATTTGGTGAGTGAACTGAGATGGGGAGAAGGGGTAAACAAGTATTGTGAGAGACAGCTGGATTATGTGAGGGCATCTCTGGGACTAGATAGAAACCTAGAGAAATGTAATCTCTGTGCAAACTATGAGGGTACGTCTGGCTAATGATCCTAGCCATGGAGGATACAAAGGCTAAACAAGCCCAGTAACCAGGCAAGATTTCCAACGGATGAATGGAGACAGCAATCCTACTCCAAAACCTTAAATATACATTTATTTTTCCTGAATGTAAGATATACATGGGTAAAAGAAGGAGCAGAATCTGTAGGAATAACCAATGATTGGTCCAGATTGAGATTCATGCCATGAGAGCAAGCCCACCACTGACACTATTATTGATATATTTATACATGCAGAGAAGAGCCCAGCATATCTCTCTTTAGAGAGGCTTCATCCAGCAACCAATGAAAACAAATGCAGAGACACATAGCCAAACATTATTTGGATGAAGGTTTCAGAGGGGTTAGCAACGTCTTAAGAAAACCTACAGAATCATACAACTCAGGCCAATAGGGGCTCGTAGAGACTGAACTGACAATCAGAATGCTTGCATGGATTGAACCTGTGCTATGTACACATATGTGACTGTTGTACTATGAGATGGTAAAACCATGCTGGGAAGCATATTGGGTAAAGCAGTTTGAAATCCAGAGGCTCAATGGTCACACCAGAGACTTAGATGACTCTCCATTGCCTGCCAGATTCCTGGCCTGGAATACATGCTACAATCCCCACATGTGGAAATATGACATGTGTCCACAAAGGCCCCGAACATAGTTCTCCATGAGAATGTAGTACCTAGAGGCCCTGAGGGCTTAGCCAATAAGCGTCCCTTCCCAAACATTCCTTCTTATAAAAGTATTTAATTTCAGGTCCATCATGAGAAGTTGGTATGGTAAGATACAGTATGCATCTATTTTCTGCCATGAAGAGTAAATAAACAGTTTAGAACTATAGACTATTTCTTTCATCAAGATCTGATATGGGGAGCATGAAAAAGGTGTTCTCCTACAGAGCTGCATATAAATCTTCCATAGAAGGCCCACTTGTGCTCCCAGACAACTGACACAAAGCTAAGGGCAAATTAGTTGTTGAACTAAGCCAGCACTCCCCATTCCCCCAGCCACAAAGTAGAGATACTGCCGTTAGTTAGTCTTTGAGTCCCCCAACTCCTTTCTCTGACTTCCTGATATGCCTGGATATACAAGAATCAAATAACTTTGACCATAGCAGAAAGTCTGTAGCCAAAAATCATGCCTACAATTCATTTCTCTCAGCTTAGCTATGATGGAGGTAAAGTCCTTTGGGGATGTGAGGGTCATTGAAGTACAGCATTATTACAATGAAATCCAATGTCTAAAAGTTGTTCTTATTTTGGGCTTGTACCACAGTAAGAGTCAAGATTTAAACTCTACTAAATACAAAACAAACAAACAAATAGACTTTATATATTTATGTTCATTTAATAAAATATTAGTAGTGGTGTATTATTTTGAAATATATAGTTTATATGTTTGGAGTTATTTAAAATTTATATTGAAAAAATGCATTTTCACTATTGCTGTAGACGAGCGTCTACATAAGAATGTTAAATTGATTGTTGTTTTATATCAAACAACTTTTATAATACTTATTTTTATTGTTATAATATTTTATAAATTTTAAGGAATATGACCAAAAAGATATTGTATGTATTGAAGGGGGGGTTCTGGGAGGAGTTTGGGTACAAAAGGGAAACAAGAATGTGATTTAATTCTATTTACTTAAAATATGTTGTTAAATGTTAACAAATTCAGATAAATTGAAATCATGTAACTTTTCTCATCATAATGCAATAAAAGTAAAAAAAAAGTGGAGAAAGGACTAACTGAAGAAATTATGCTGATTTCTTCAGTGATTGTTCCATTTCTATACTGTATAATGATTCTCTTTTCTCTGCATTTGTCTACATTTCTTTCTTGAGTACATATTCTGACTGCAGAAAGAGTTATTTTAATGTCATTTTAATTATTATTTCCCTGATGGCTAATGGTGCTGAACATTTTTCAGATATTCAATGGTAATCTCTATTTTTCTATTTTGAACTGTCTATGTAGGTTGGTCATTAGTCCATTTACTGATCTGATGACATTTTGTAGCATTTAATTTTTGAGTTAGCTATAGAATCTAATGATTTATCACCAGAATAAATAAGTGGAAAGGTTTTTTTCTCTCTCGACTCCTTTGCTGGGTAGAACCTTTAAATTTATTTAGACTCATTAGTATAATACAATTGTATGTTAAACATGTATATAAATTTAATATTTATTTATGTAAGTGAGATATTTAATGGGATTTTTTATATGAATCACCCAATTTACTTTCCTTTTGAATCTTCTAATGTAAGAATGTTCCAGGTAATTTGCATGTGCATTACATGGACAAAAAGGACTTTGAGTATTAAGTGGTCCTTCCAGGGAGTGTAATTAGCCAAAGTTCTTACTCTTTGGCTCAGCAGATCAATATTCTATGACCTTTAAGGACAATTTTTGAGTGAGTGAACATAACCAAATACTTAAGTGTAATTTTATTACATTTATTTATTTTTGTGTATATATTTGCATGTAGAAGTCAGAGTTATTTCTCTCCTTCCAAGTAGGTTTCAGAAATCAAACTCAGGTTGTTAGGCTTGGAAGCAACAATCTTTACTAATGAGGCATTTTACTAGATCCCTTAAGTATATTCTTAAGGCAAAATCTTCACCTAGTCTGTCATTATTATTAATTAATTTGAGGGGATATAACAATAACTTTTGAAGGTATAGATTAAGCAAATTGAAACCAATAACTTAAAAAAAATTGCATGTAAATGTTAAGCACATATATGGAGTGTCTGTCTGTCTATACATATACATACTAATATGTTTGCCAAGTACTTACTTATCACTTGGTTCAAATTGCCCACTTGTCTGAAGTATGACTATATATTATGAATTGTATTGTAAAACCTAATTTTTAGTATAATGCAATTTTGATGTTACATTATACCATGTTAGTGTCCAATATTCTTTAGAAATTTAGCTCTCTATAGGCTTAGTTATTTTTTTACTGTTATGAATATTTCACCCAAACCCTCTGCATCCCTGAGCTATTCTGTAACCTCATGGTTTCTTTAATTAAATCATACTAGAATTAAAAAAAAAAATAAGAAGAGAGCTGTCTTGAGTAGACTACAGAGCCAAGAGTTATCTACAGAGAGCTGTCTAGGGAGCCATTACCAGCTAATTATAAAGCTGTCAGGTTACAACCTGTTATTTGACTTCAAGTCATTCTTTTCATGTCTCCCAAGCATTCCTTCTTCAGGACTCTCAACCAAATTGAGGCTGGTCCTTGGCAGTAAACAAAATAGATATTGAAGCTTAATGGAAGGGGGAAATTAGGTGAAAAAAGGGGTGGGAATGGGAGCAAGGTGGGAGGGGGGCATATGTCTGGACAGCAAAGGAGAGAGAAGGGAAAAATTCAGTGGGGGGGGGGATTGTCAGAGACATGGGATTCTGGAGGCCCCAGAGAGTCTGAGGGTGACTCTGGCTGAGAATGCTAGCAGTGGAGGATATGGATCCTTAAGTTACCAGTCATTGTCACCCTCAGTGGAAGGATTAGGCAACCCACCAAAAAAGAAACCTTCAATCCAAAATAAGTCTTGCCTTCAAGATATGCAGGGACAAAGATATAGC
>NW_022196912.1:187472-196840 GCF_008632895.1 Mastomys coucha | reverse complement strand
ATTAGACAGCTGTTGGTTACCACCAATATATGAGCACCATTATTGCACCATTAGTGATAATCTCGCTCCCTGGTTATCGTTGTGGTTCATGGGCATCATGGCTGGGTAGGACTATTTGTTGCTTCCCTTCCCTGGCAGCTTCAAGTCAGCTCTGAGTCCTGTGTCCAAAGTGCAGAGTCTTTTGTTTTTGGTGGTGGCTTTCCTAGATAAGAGTGAATGCATTTGTTTTGTGTTTGTCTTATTTACTTCTGTAAATCTAAAAGTAGACAGAGATCTTTTGCTATAAATGTGAATAGATTAAAGGAAATGTCACATTAACTTCTAATGACTTGTTATGTATAACAAGTTAAATATTTTATCAATTTTTAATCAAAAACACATGATCAGTAATATATGATATCAAAAGTAGATTACTTGGAATTTATTATATCATTGATAAAATTATAGCAACATATATAGCAATTTTAGAGTACTTGGAAAGACATTAGAAAATAAGACATTTTTAAGGCTAGGTAAGGCAGTGATGGGCTCGCCACACAAGCATGAGGATCTGAGTTCTAGCTCCAGGTCTGTGTTAAGGTGTTGGGGGGCTCGCAGCACATGCATGAGAATCTGAGTTCGAGCTCCAGGTCTGTGTTAAGGTGTTGGGGGGCTCACAGCACAAGCATGAGGATCTGAGTTCGAGCTCCAGGTCTGTGTTAAGGTGTTGGGCACAGACTTGAAGTCTCAGCCCAGCTTGTTGTGCAGCCAGCCTAAGCTACATGGCAGGCTTCAGGGTAAGGTGGGTTGGATGGCTTCTGAAGAGAAGAACCCGAGTTAATCTCCTGGTGCATATCTGTGTGGGCATAGATGCATGAACATTCACACATGTGCATCCATGCACACATATGCATGCGTGCAGAAACACAGAAAGAGAGTAATAGATTGGTTTTTAAGTCATGCATAGGTTCCAGTCCTAAAAGCCTCTGTAAACATTTTGGCATATAATCTTTTAGTTGGTTCTGATCACAATTAGATTTCACAAAACTTTTAATAATTGTGTACCACAGAAATTCTTTGTAGAAGCCGGGCGGTGGTGGCGCATACCTTTAATCCCAATACTTGGGAGGTAGAGGCAGGCAGATTTCTGAGTTCGAGGCCAACCTGGTCTACAGAGTGAGTTCCAGGACACCCAGAGCTACACAGAGAAACCCTGTCTTCAAAAACCAAAAAAAAAAAAAAAAGAAATTCTTTGTAGAGTTAATTTTTAAGGTTTTATTCTATAATAATTGGATTTTCTTTGCTGTTAGACATTTATATTGATTTGAAATGTTTTGCTATTATACTGCTGAGATAATCAACATTTCTCCATTCGTAGTTGTTTGCTTAAGATAACTAAGTTGTGGGGCTGGAGGGATGGATGGCTCAGAGCTTAAGAGCACTGATTGCTCTTCTGAAGGTCCTGAGTTCAAATCCCAGCAACCACATGGTGGTTCACAACCATCTGTAATGATCACCTCTTCTGGGGTGTATGAAGATAGCTACAGTGTACTTACATATAATATACAAATCATTCTAAAAAAAAGGTAACTAAGTAATTAAGACTTCCTTAAAATAAGCTATTTTTTTTTATATTTGTCACAATCTAAATGCTCTTCAATGTGTTGTTGTTGGTGTTTTGTTTTTGTTTTTTTTGGGGGGGGTATGCTTGAGACAGGGTTTCTCTGTATAACCTTGGCTGTCCTGGAACTCACTCTGTAGATCAGACTGGCCTCAAACTCAGAAATCCGCCTGCCTCTGCCTCCCATGTGCTGGGATTAAAGATGTGTGCCACCAGTGCCTGGCTCAATGTGTTGTTTTTAATAGACCTCATGGATACATATGTATCTACACAGTAAGAGGTGGTTTTGAATATAAATAATTTAAGGTCTGGAGAGATGGCTCAGAGGTTCAGAATACTAGATGCTCCTCCACAGGTCCTGAGTTCAATTCCCAGCAACCACATAGCAGCTCACAACCATCTGTAATGAGATCTGAAGCCCTCTTGTGGTATGGAGGCACACATACAGACAGACCACTGTAATGAGATCTGAAGCCATCTTGTGGCGTGGAGGCGCACATGCAGGCAGACCACTGTATACACAATAAATCTTTAAAGAATATGTAACTTAAATGGCTTCACCTTTTAAAGGCATAGGTTGATGATCTGTCATTTATAAAAACCCATAAACTCTCTTCCCATGATGTTGCTGTAGATAGAGTTTGTGGAGGGGGAAGAGCATGACCACAGGATCACAAGCCGCATAAACCTCATCGACTTGGCTGGCAGTGAGCGCTGCTCCACAGCCCACTTGAGTGGCGAGCAAAAGAAGGTAAGAAGGCACTGGGCACTCTCTCTCTGCCTATCTCTGTTGTGGGTTGGGGTCTTGTGTCACTGAGATGCCCCTGAACTTCTTAGCTCAGGCAACCCTCCTGCCTCAGGCCCCATAATATCGGGGACCACAGGTGCACCACAGCAATCCCTCCAACTCTTCTCATGATGCTGAAACTCACTTTGAGGATGTCATTTTTAAGAAAGTGCAAATTGAATTTACTTAACAAAAAGTTTCTTTATCTTTAGTTTATAGATCACTGTGGTTTACCCATTGCATTAGGATTAGATTTCAAAGAATATTAATGCTGAGCCATAAAAATGTCAATACTTTATGGAAGAAAGTATTCACTTAGTCACTGTATGAAGAGAAATGTGTATTGTGCACTAAATTTGTTGCTGAGAAGTTGAAAAAAGTAATCACTTTTGAATCTCATGCACAGGAAGCTGTGAGCACTAATAAGTCCTTACTAACTTTGGGTAAGGTCATATCTGCACTCTCCGAGCAAGCACACGGAAAGAGGGACTTTATTCCATATCATGAATCCACTCTTACATGGCAAGTATCTTTCAAAGCCTAAGTCATTGCCTTTGGGTTTGGTTTGGGTGTATGTTTGTGGTGTACACATGTTTGTGCACATATGTGTACAGATGTGCTTGCCTGTGTATGTACATGTAGAAGTCAGGGGTCGAATTCAGGAGTCTTCCAGTCTTTTTCCACCTGACCTTCTGAAACAAGATCTCTCACTGAATCTGAAGCTCAATGTGCTGGTTTGAATGGCTGGCTAGTCTTGGGGTACCACCTTGTCCTCCCAGCACTGGGGGTCTAAGTGTGTGTCTTAGTTACTGTTCTATTGCTGTAACAAAACACTATGACCAAGGCAACTTATCAAAAAAAAATTTATATTAGGGCTTCAGAGAGAGAGAAGTGTCATGACCATGGTGCAGAGAAAAGCAGCAAGCAGGCAGGTATGGAGCTGAAACAATAGCTTAGAGCTTGCCTCTGATCCATAGCCATGAGGCAGAAGGAAGGTGAAGAGGACAGAGAAGAGGGGGAAGCAGGGAGAGAGGGAGAGATAACAGGAATGGTGTGGGCTTTTGAAAGTGAAATTTCAGAGCCCACCACCAGTGACACACCTCCTCCAACAAGGTCACATCAAATCCTTACCAAACAGCCCCTTTCATCAATTAAGGACGAAGCATTCAAACATACAAGCCTATGGTGGCCATTCTTATTCAAACCACCCAAGTGTGTGCCACCATGCCCAACTTTTATGTGGGTTCTGGAACCCTGAGCTCAGGTCGTCATGCTTGTACAGCAAGTTCTTTACCCCCTAAGCCATCTCTTCAGCCCCTGAAGAAGAATCATTGTGCAAGATAAAGTGGGCTGTGATGGTAGAGTGCTTGCATGGGATGCACAAAGCCTTCGGATCAGACCCTAGCATCGCTAAATACATGCACTCAAGCACGCACACACACACACACACACATGGATACATGCACACACACACACATACACGCATGCAGAGTGAAGAAAAGGATGATGGGCTGCTTTCATATCAATTTGGCATAAAGGAGAACTATGAATTCCAGAAACTGTCTCCCTGGAGTGGAATCTCAGCTTTGCATCTTATAAATTCTGATTTGGTAAATTCAATAGTGCAGCCTGTTTTCTCATCTCTAAAATGGAGATCACATCGAAACCTTTTAAAGTAGCAGTGAGGGTAAAGAATGTAAAGTCCTAAGAGAATGAATGTAAAGCGCTCTGCTCATGCTCCTTAGTGTTTATCATATATCACCAAGTGTTTGCTCTGTGTGTAATGTGGAATTGAATAATTGTGTTTGCTTAGCACTTAACAGCTAGCACAGAGCTCTTCCATGTTTTTATAGAGAGTGTACACTTTACTTCTGGAACATCATTTCCCTGTTTGCATTTAATGTTCAACTTCTAATAAACACAAACATAGATAGATAGCCCACAGCTTCCAATCATTTTACTTGAAATTTTTCTGCTTTATGATAGTGTGAGAGATGATAAGCAATCAGGGAAAATGACTCCTTGTTTTCAGGACATTCTTTTTTTTTAAATATATTGTGTGTGTGCATGTTACAGTGTGCATGGGTGTATGCATGTCACAGTGTGCATGTCACAGTATGCATGTGTGTGTATATTGCAGTGTGCATGTAGAGGTATCACATAGATAACCTCACATGGGATGTCCTTTAACTTCATACATTTCTGTGCATATTTTCTAATTTTATCTTTATTTTTTAAAAGATTTATTTATTTATTATACATGAGCATACTGTAGCTGTCTTCAAACACCCCAGAAGAGGGAGTCAGATCTCATTATAGATGGTTGTGAGCCACTATATTATTGCCAGAATTTGAACTCGGGACCTGTGGAAAACCAGTCAGTATACTCTCACCTGCTGAACCATCTCTCCAGCCCCACAGTTTCATTTTTCTCCTCAGCTGACTACTATTCCATTGCATGAATGTACCACATTGCCATTATCCATTCTTCTGTTGGTGGGCATCTAGGATGTTTCCAGTTTCTGCCCATTGTGATAGAGCAGGAGGGGAGATGATGAGCAAGCATGTCTGTAGCATGATGCTGAGTCCTTTGAGTGTATGTCCAAGAGTGGTGTCTCAGAGTCTGGAGGGACATCATCCAGCTTCCTGAGGAGGCGCCACTCTGGTTTTCATAGTACTTGCACAAGTCTGTCCTCCACCAGCTCTATTCAGAATAGGCAGAAACTGGGAGCAGCCTAGATGTCTGGCCACTGCCTGTGGTAATCTCAAAGTAGTTTTATCATTGCATTTTCCTGATGGCTAAGGATGTGGAACACTTCTTTAAAGGTTTCTTAAAGCCATTTGTGTTTTGTCTTACAAGAACTCTTCTTAGTTTTGTATCTCATTTTTTTAGTTGGGTTATTTGTTTTCTTGATGTTCAGGTTTTTTTTTAGTTCTTTATATATATTGAATGTTAGATATCTATCAGATGTGTAGTCAATGAAAAATCTTTCCTCAGTCTATTGATTTGAGTTTTCTAGACAATTATACTACCAGGTAGTTGTAGACCAAAAGTCTAACTGTGGCTGTTTCTCTCTTTTCCTTAAAGGCTATTAAAAGAAAGCCTGGGTGGAAATTCAAAAACAGCAATGATTGCTACCATCAGTCCTGCTGCCAGCAACATAGAAGAAACACTGAACACACTCAGATATGCTTCCCAAGCCCGCCTGATAGTCAGCATCACCAAAGTCAACAAGGACATGAATGCAAAGTTGACCGGAGGTGACCATTGTCTCAAATTTTATCATTCTTTTTACACGTATATGTATGTGCACATTAAATATGTATTCAAATGTGTGCGTATATACACATGTTTGCTTGCTGTATTGTGGACGCCCAAGGCTAATGTTAGGAGTATCCCAAGATTGCTCTCTGTCTTTTTCACTAAGGCAGTTCCTTTCAATTGACCCCAAGCTCCCCAGTATGTCTAAGCTAGCTAGCCAGTCGGCTTTGGAGAGTCCCTTGTCTCTGCCTTGCAGTAGTGGAGTTACAGATGGGCTGCTATGCCCACCCAGCATTTACACAGGTGCTTCTTCCATTCTCAAGAACATACAACAAGTATTTTCCCAAGCTCTCCTCCCCTGTATTTCTTGATTATAAAAATATTCCTACACTGGGGCACAATGTAGGGGAATGCCAGGGCCAAAAAGTGAGAGAGGGTGGGGTTGCAGATATGGGGAGGGGAGAGGCAACAGGGGTTTGTTTTTGTTGTTTTTGTTTGTTTCTTTGTTTTTTGGAGGGGAAACTGGGAAAGGAGAAATTTACATGTAAATGAAGAAAATATCTAATAAAAAAATACATATGCAGAACTCAAAAAAAAATCTATTTTCAGTGACATTTATCCCCCTAGGCTGATGTCTCACCATTCCCTTGGCTTAATCCTTGATTATAACTAAGACCACTCTGCCAATGAGAACATAAATGTGCTGTGTACCATAGTCTGTGGTGCTTCAAGAGCCTACTAATCCAGAGATAAAGTGGAATTATTTATTCCAGAATAAAAGGTATTTGTTTTAATGTTTTCTAGATATTTTGTGAATGAATGTGTAGCTATCCAAAATATCCAATTTGTCTGGTTCTTAGAGAACATATCTTATGTAATATTAATCCTGTTGGCCCATAAAGTTCAAATGTTCATTAGCAAATACAGAAGAAATAATATCTCAGAAACCTCAGAGTTTGTGATATATCCAATCCATATTGATATCTATCTATATTCTTAGACAGTTCTGTAGTTTTTCCTGCCTAAGGCACACACATGCTAACCAAATTTAGTAAAAAATGCAGAAATTCTAAATGAATAATAGACTTCCAAAATGGCATGTTTTGTATCTCCTGAGAGAATATTCCATCATCAGAATGATGGTTTCAGTTCTCATTTAACAAAAGCAAACTATAAATTTGGAAGCCAGGACAAGAGATGTAGCTCAACAGTATAGAACTTGCCTACTGTGTACATGGTCCTGTGTTTGTTCTTCAGAATCACTAGAGAAAGCCAGACAAGAAGCAGATGAGAAGAAGTAGGAGGAAGCAGCAGAAGCAGCAATAGTCCCATTTTGTGTGAGACAAGGCTGCTGTGTCTAAGGAAAGAAATTTCAAAGATGCTTTCATATTACAATTTTCCACATGTATAGGAAGAGTTTTGTTTCCCTAAAAATCATCCATGCTCTTGATATGTAATAATTTATTTTACTTAATGCATTTATTGCTAAGAATACATTTTTGCTTCTAATATTAAGCTGAGAAACTTCACTGTCAGATCTCTTACCACATTTTCTTCCTCATGACACTTGTACTTTGTGTCCTTTCTTTACACATTAATATATACATATGATCATAATAAATGCAACAAATATTATATCACATTGGCTTCTGCCTCAACTAACTGGACTGAAAACTTCTTCAATAAAGAGATGCTGTTTCTATTTTCTACCTTTCTGGGGGATAGATAGAATATTATATCTACCAGAAGAGCAGCTTAAGAAATGGTTGGGAAAATAGAGATTAATGAATAGTATTTTTGTACACATTGATAAGTGTAACAACGTCTGCTATATCAAAAGCACCATATATTCCTCTGAACAAACCTCATCAAATCACATGAGTAAAAGGAGAAAGAATATAGATTATGTTCCTTACACTGAAAGTGCATTTGATAATATAGAAAACAATGGTCCAAAATATATACAAGTAAGTATTGTGAATGCTACATTACCATATTGAGAAGACAATTAAATAATCATAATAGAACATTTTCTTTTGTATGAAACAAAGTGATCCAAAAGTTATCAGTGATATGGAAGTTCAAATGTTCATTAACAATATAAAGTTTCTTCCATTTGTAATCCTGCTGAGGCCATTTTAAGTTTAACTAGAATGTGATGTCCTTGATGAAGAATCCCATACAAAATTACCCTGCCCTCTTCTAGGAGCCATAAATCAGCATGTCCTAGCTAAGTTAGTTTCTCCTAAACTGTCTGCCTGCTTCAAACTTCTTATTTTTGTAAAGCCCCACTACAGTTGTCAAATGAAATACTAGGAAAGGTTTTGGTCTTTAAAAAACCCCATGTTCTAGGCAGTTGGGTCCCACCATGCCACCAAATACCTGGTGAAAAAAAAGATTTTATGCTGGCTATAAACTGTGTCTCAGTGGTCATCTCTGGTTGGTTACACACAACACTGAATGAATATAAAAAGCATAACTGAAACTTGCATATATACTTTTTCATTGTTTCTTGTATTGAAAATAGATTCTTTTCTCATAAAGTGTATTCTAATTAGAGCTTTCCCTCCCTCTGATCTTCCCAGTTCCTCCCCACGTACCTTTCCCTTCAGATCAACTCCTCTTCTGTCTCTCATTAGAAAAGAATACGTTTTAAAGAGATAACAACCACATATAGTAGAATAAAATACACACTAAAGTAAGGACCATCACACTAAAGCTGTGTGCTGCTGCGGGCCAGTCCCACGCCAGCCCTACTGTGCTCTTTCTTGTCAGTTCTCCTTGAGGCAGTGGAGGGGAAGAGCACCCAAGGAGGGTAAGATTTTTATCTTTCGAGATATTTAATGTTGCTGTATAATAATAAAAATTTACTTATCCAAGTCTAAATCATGTTGCTACTGTAGTTGACCTACATCCTTTGTCCCTCTTAGGCCAGAAACTGCAGTCTGGCATTTAATACCTCATCCTAAAACAGTAGGAGATTAAGTAAAGGCTAGAACCTCTTTCCCTTTTTTCCAGATGCCTCTTGCTTGTCAGGCTAGGGGGAAGCAATAAATTTCTGTTGAACCAGGAGAATAGAATCATGCTCACAGAAGGAAAAACTTTTACATTAGCAGATATGCATAAACTCACATAAATTCATATACAGATTCACAATGCATTGTTGGCCGCCCGCGCCAACGTTAATAAAGGAAAGGGTTCTTCTGGTAGGAGTGAGAAATAGATAGGAAGAGATTGAAAGAGATAGAAGAGATAGGCTAGCCATACTGTACCTTACCCACGTGGGAAGACAAACATTAGACAACACGAGCTCTGGTCACTCAGTCATCTTGAATTTAATGCGTCTCCTTTGTTCCCCCAACAGGTAAAATACCTGGGGCAAAAACCCTTCCCCCAAAATACGTCAGTGTAACAGTCTAATCAGTGACTTCCTTCTTACTCTGTGGGGGTGGAGCTTCTGAATGTAACCGGAGCCAGGTTTAGCTCAACGGGCGGGCAGCTGCTGTGCTGGGGCCAAAGTGGTAGTTGTTTACTGTCCGGGCTTTGGGGAGGGAGTCCACAATTCACCCCTTATTAATAACAAAGCAAGAGGCAGGATCAAGGCAATTTTAGCTCGGCACATATACTGTATGGGAATCATAACAGCGCGTAAACTAGAGATCTGAAATTCACACTGACTCCGTCCTTCCTGACTCAATGGGCCAAGCATACTGAGCTAA
>NW_022196912.1:186687-187183 GCF_008632895.1 Mastomys coucha | reverse complement strand
TGAAACCTGCAAAGTCCGGAAGCTGCCACGATTCTCTGGAAGCAGTCAAGGAACTTCTGACAGCCTGATGCCGAAACGGGGCGCTGGAGCCAAGAACACATGCACGGGGCCCAAACGAGCGAATCCATGTCTACATAAGATTTCACAGTTGCAAATCTTCTGCTAGAGCTCTGGAGTAGGTTGCCCAGGGAACAGGTCTCAAGTTAATGTAATAAGTCCTTAGAAGACTCTGGTAGATGAAATAACCTTTGAAATGCTGGAATCTTGGTGGTATGCCAGCGACTTCGGGATGTCACCTGCTCTCAGAATGTAAACATTGAAACGACAGCGAAACTTTGCTCTGGAAGAGCCATGGTTTACTTTCCGCCTGCTTTATCGGGAGTAAGCAGAATTCCAAATCCAACGGGAAAAACACGTTCAAAACTGGAAGGAAAAGCCTGTCAGCCTTAGAACAAACTGAACGAAAGAAAAAGGGAAGAAGAAAAACTTTCTGAGC
>NW_022196912.1:179714-182498 GCF_008632895.1 Mastomys coucha | reverse complement strand
TTCAGTGGCCTGCAAAGTACCTTCCCACACCAAAGAGACTAGAACATAGGAATGAAGGATTCATGTATGCATCAGTTGAATTTCTTCATGTTCAATTAGTTGTATGAGCGTTGTCCTTAGGAATAGGTCCTGCTGTCAGTTGCAGAGAGCAAATCTTTGTCTTAGCAACAGCCTTTTTTTTTTTTTCAGAATTTCTATGGGACCCCTCCCCCTGAATTCAATTGAACAATTCAGTTGCATTCAACCTACCCTCTTGACTTTTATTGACCTATGTGATATGTGTCTGTGACCTAGGATCTGAGGACATGGTAGGGTAGACACTCAGTAGTAGACAACCTTACTTCAGTTTCAGAGAACTTTATGAATGTAACAAGGAAAGCAATGACCCCATGAAGATTGTTTGAGTTCACAAAAACATGTAAACAAAATTCCAGTAGGCACATACTAAATATTGGCAGAACAGTCCTTTCTAAGAATTTTCTGACACACCGATTTAAACATAATTGCCAGGCATCTGTGATAGATTATATCTGAAAATCATTAAAGCAAAGCATTATGCCATATCCAGATTCAGGGTACTCTGACTATGTATTCAACATATCTGTACACGAGACTGGGTTCTATAGCTATGTTCTTACAACCAACAAGAAGAAATGTGTCTTATAAATTGAATGTGAATGCATGTCACAGAAGGTACAAAAATCATGTAAGAACAATCCAAGGAACAAAATCCACCTAAGGTAAGAGAGTCTCTGTCTTTTTTCCCCTGGAACCCCTAAAACATGGTTCACCATGACTTTTGACTGTGTCCATACATCTCCCCATTCTTTATTTTTTAAAGCAAGAACATCTAGTGCAGTAGACAAAGCAGAGTATTCTCGGGCATTCATTCTTGTTTGGAGCTACCAACATCCTATGAGAAGCACAAAACCCCATAAGATCAGCACCGCACTAGATGCAAGAGCACTAGTCATGATGCTCTCTCATCAGGAAGGAGCATCTATGCCTTGTAAGGCATCAGTAATCCCATGTGTTAATATTTGTTCCAAAATTCCCAGAAATTTCTAAAATAATGTTTCCAACCCATATGGAACAAGGCAAT
This sequence comes from Mastomys coucha, assembly GCF_008632895.1. NCBI lineage: Eukaryota > Metazoa > Chordata > Mammalia > Rodentia > Muridae > Mastomys > Mastomys coucha. The sequence goes on along the minus strand of NW_022196912.1, from coordinate 181,396 downwards.
GGCTGCCTGTACAACTGAGCATATTGAAAATGCAGAGATATTTGAGTAATAGGCTCCCATTTTGGCAAATTTTAAAAATTTCAAGTAAATGAGGTATCTTACTTTTAAGTAAAATTATCTCAGGGATCAGTTTCTGACTTTTTCTGCTATGAAGTTGTTTCTTAAGGGTGAAATTTGTATGTTCTACAAATGTTTGACCTGGAAAGCTATTAAGGGATTCTAGTGATATGCATGATTTGCCATTCATAGAAAATTTTCCTAAAATTTCTTTCTGGTAAAAGCAGAACAGTTACCTTTTTTAACTATAGGGGAATAATCATAACATGAACATCTGGAATAAAGCAGAAATAAGAGCATTGGAAGAAATTAATTTATCTAATTTTTTTTAGATATTTTCTTTATTTACATGTAAATTTCTCCATTCCCAGTTTCCCCTTCAAAAAACAAAGAAACAAACAAAAACAACAAAAACACACCCCTGTTGCCTCCCCCTTCCCCATGCCTGCCACCCTGCCCTCGCCCACTTTCTGGCCCTGGCATTCCCCTACACTGGGAATTTATCTAATTTTGAATGTTGGATACCTAGTATTTTATCATGTAATGCTTGATCACCAGTACTTAAATTTTCATGTGACCATCATCCTTGGGGAAATAATGTGATTAGCAATGGGACCACCCAAGATATCAGAGTTATTTACATAAACAAAAATGTTATTTTCTTCCCAGTTAACAAAGTGAAGCATAGGAGGATTGGATATTGGATTAGCCTGAAATATTCAACAGAGATAATGTAGCAAAATTTTTATAAAAATTTTTTATAAAAATATATTTTTATAAAAATGTAGTAATTTTTCAGTCATAATCTTCCCCTGAAGTATCACCAAGTCTTTTTTCTCAGTCATTAATTTCTTCATTTGAGTTATTTTTGGTAGTGAGGCTCTGTTCTTTGGATTTGACAACACTATTATTCCATTTTCTTTCTTATTGTCAGTGGATATCCTCTGTAGACACACTTTGTGACATCTTTGTCGATCTTCCATATACTGTAAAGACTAGTCATATTACCCTACTCCCTCTCCTAAAGGACAGTCTGGTTCTCACATTAGAAATGTTTGAAAGATATGGCTAAGATATTAAAAGCTCAAACCTCTTAAATAGGAAGGATTTTGTCTTTTCTATAAGGTCCTGCCTAGACCATGAGGAGAAAAATGCCATTGTTCTGCTACAGGAACAGAGCAATAAAATATTTTCTAATAATGTTCTACAATACCCATAAATCAAAATCTCTCTTTCCTATCTTTAGAGAAGCTTCTTCTCTAAACTTTTCAGCTACAGATGGTCACAAATACAGAAAATCACAACTCATAATTGTTCTGAGAGTGAAAGATCTTGTATGACTCAGTCCTAAATAAGATAATTTTATCAATTCCTTTCCCTCACAGCTCAGGGAACTATGTCTTTCTACTTCCTTTTCTACATAGCTCCCTGAGCTGCAAATATTTAAAGCAGATGGAGTCTCCTTGCTGAGAATGGAGGTCAACATGAGACCCTAACCCCAAATTTATCTCAATGTGTCAATGACTCACAAAGAAAAAGTTTTCTTCAATGGATCCTTGTGGTGGCCCCGCTGTCTTCACGGAGGAGTTCCAACCGACTCCAGAGACAACACCTCAACTCGACTC
>NW_022196912.1:178175-179169 GCF_008632895.1 Mastomys coucha | reverse complement strand
GCCTGTTTTCTCAAGAATTAAAGAAGAAAGGCATGGAGATGGGCAGGTAGAACACTTGGTAGAATCTGGGAGATGAGAGAGGGCAAAACATGATCAAAGTATATTACATCAAAAATTATTTTCCAGAGAGGTATTTGCAGAAATGGATATATTTCTTTTTTGTTTATCATTTTTTTTTACTTTTTTAAAATTAAATTATTTTCCTTATTCACATTCCAAAGGCTGTCCCGCTTCCTGTTCCACCTTCCCTGAGCTCTTCACCCCACCTCCTCTCCTCTACCCCTCCTGCCTCTGAAAGTGTGTCCTCCACATATCACCCACCTCCAACACACTCCCACCAGCATCCCTCTACCCTGGGGCATCAAGCTTCCACACAATTAAACACATGCTGTCCCACTGAGGTGATCCAAGGCAATCCTCTCCTACACATATACCCAGGAACACAAACCAGGGTTTTTGGCTTAGTCTCTGGGAGTTCTGAGGGATATGGATTAGTTGACACTTGTTCTCCTTATGGAATTACAATCCTCTTAATAACAACTTCTTTCTTTCCTCTAACTTTTCCTTGTTGTTCGCAGACCTCAGCCCAATGGTTGGCTGTATGTATCAGCATTTGTCTCAGTCTGTTTCCTTTATGAATGTGGGTACCCTTGCATACATGTAGCATAGATGTTCAGAATTAAGATTTCTCTGGGTAGATTTTTCTTTGATGAGTATGAAGTGTCCTTTCCCATGGCTTTTGATATCTTTTGGTTGAAAGTCTATTCTATTGGATAATAGAATAGCTACTCCAGCTTGTTTCTTGGGACCACTTGTTTGGAATTTTTTTTTCTTACCTTTAACTCAGAGGTAATGGCTGTCTTTGTCACTGAGGTGTCTTCTTTGTATGCAGCAAAATGCTGGGCCCTATTTACATGCCCAGTCTTTTAGCCTATGTCTTTTTATTGGGAAATTGAGTCCATTGATGTTAAGAGATATTAAAGAACAGTGATTG
>NW_022196912.1:175823-176823 GCF_008632895.1 Mastomys coucha | reverse complement strand
GTTAAAATTAATGAAAGTTTGGTTGTAATCTTGAAGTTTGATGCTAGATAAGAAAAACTGCCAAGCCACTGCAATTGAAATTATTAGTTGTCTCTAGAATTCTATGGAATATAACTAATTTCAAAATGTGACTTATTTAACTCCCCAAATCAACCTTTCTTATTTTTCTTTAAAATGTGCTACTAGTAAAGTAGAAAAAACTACAGAGCAGGCAGTAGTAATATGATGGCAGCAGCTATTCCTTAATTTTGGTTTTGACACATTTGACTTTTAATAATGATTCTATGGATGCCTCATAATGGCTAAAGTAACAGCTACTTATCATTAGAATGCTAAGTTCAGAAAGGAAATGAAAATATGTTTTGACAACCACCACAAAACTTGACATATACAGATATAACAATAAGCTACAAAAGTCAAAAGTGAGCAGCCCATAAAAATGGGTCTGTGGTAATTTACCATAACTCTGTGACCTGGGATTGATATATTTCAAGTTAAAATTAGTTATACAACTGCACAATTAACAAATAGGGCTATTAGCATTTTTATGTGAAATATTCACAGAATATAGACAGCAATGACTACTTAGACTGAATAAATTAGCAAGTAAAAACATATTACCTAAAAGACTACCTCAGACCACAATTCACATTCACTAACTGGCCAAACAGTGGATCAAAACTCACTTGTTTAACTGTCAGTATGAATCTTCTATCCTTGTCTGCGCTGTCTTCTTCAAAATACTTGGCAACATGAATTTAGTATTAATAATTTTTTAAATTTATTTTATGTGTATGACTACACTGTAGCTGTACAGATGGCTGCGTGTGGCTGCTGTTGATCTCAGGAACTCTGCAGGCCCCATTTACTCCGGCCCCGCTCACTCTGGCATAATTTCCTTCAGCTGTCTTCAGACCCACAAGAAGAGGGTGTCTGATCTCATTACGTGTGGTTGTCAGCCACCATGTAGTTAGTTGCTGGGATCTGAACTCAAGATCTT
>NW_022196912.1:158640-161117 GCF_008632895.1 Mastomys coucha | reverse complement strand
GTATTCTCCTGTATTTCTTTAAGGGAGTTATTCATGTCCTTCTTAAGTTCCTCTATCAGCATTGTGACTTACCCTTGTCTCATCAAAAACATTTTGAAAGCAGAACAGATTATCATTAAGTATACCTGAATATGGACATAGTGGCAAAGTAGACCAGAGTTACTTCAGATTTTGTATTTCCTTTGGTTTGTTCAAAGGCAAGAATACAGAAAAAAAAAAAGCAGTAAAATAAAACAAGAACATATTTTTTTACAATTAATAGAAGCAAATATACACCCTCTCTAGGCATGTACACACACATATACAAGTGTGTGTGCATGTGTATGTATATATGTGTACATATATACCCATATAAATAGTATATATATGTATGATTTGCATATATATATAGCAATTGAGTCATCTATATTTATTAAAACATGAAATCCAAGCCAAGGATGAGAATCATCTGTCATGAAAAACATGAATGATAGCTGGGCAGTGGTGGTGCATGCCTTTAATCCCAGAACTTGGGAGGCAGAGGCAGGCAGATTTCTGAGTTTGAGGCCAGCCTCGTCTACACAGTCAGTTCCAGGACAGTAAGGGGTATAGAGAAAAACCCTGTCTTGAAAAAAATTAATTTAATTTTATGTCCATATACAATATCAGAAGTTGTATTGTATCTATAGAAACATACACACATCTTCCCCAGGATCTGATTTGTTCCTTGTTACATAGTGTCTTATTTTCAAAATATTAGAGAAAGTACTGAAATTTAAACACACAAACCTGAACCTTTTGAAATATGACTTTTTATATAATATGATCAGATGAAAAGCTACATTAAATATGCATTGCATTTGTTAGATTTGTTCAATATTTGTTCTGATTTACTGAAACAAAAAATAAAGTATTTCTTAGTATACAGACTATAAGAAATTATTGATCAAATATCGTGTAATGATAAATAATTTTACTTCTAGGTATTAAACTTAGGTGATTTTCTTAACTAAAAGAAAATCTTTAATCAAATGACTAAAAACTTATTAAAAATAAGACTGTCATGCCAGATATCATAGAAAGTAAATTAAAAATATATGAACATTTTTAATACTCATGTTGAGAGAAAAAAATGTGTAACAAATAATAAGTGTCTAAAATATGGTTACATGACAATAAAATAGAAACACCAAAGGTTTGGAAACATGCTAAAACAAAATCTAGAAGATTACCTGACACCTAATATGTTAAAACAAACAAACAAACATGATTCACCTTTAATCAACCATACCATTATTTTATGATTTGTTTGGTGTGTATGTTTTAAAGACGGGTATCTATTTGTAAACTCTGGCTGCTGTTAAACTCACTCTGTAGATAAGGCTGACCTTATAATCCATTTCTTTCCCAACTTGCTCTTTTCATAGAAGCATTAGAAACCCCAAGATTCTAATATTTCTACTTTATAGGTAGAGTACAGTAGCATCATTTTTCAAGTATATTGGCTTAAAACACTAAACAGTGCATCCATCCTGTCATGCTGAGAGAAAAATTAATTTGTCTACCAAAAAGAGAGGTATCACAAAGACAGTATTCAATAAAGACAAAACACAGTGCTATGTTAATTATATTAATGTTAACATGCCTAGCCCTCCTCCCAAAATGTCTTTTTCTGCATAAGTACATTTATATTCTAGTGAATATAACAATGGAGAGAAGAAAAACAATTTATAAAAGAGGAGGGAAAGAAGAAGAAAGGGAAGGAAAGAAAACAAGAAATTAAAGATAAAACATCTGTGATAATTTAAAGAGGCAATACAGTTAATCTTTAAAGATATTATACTTCCTCAGAAAATGTACCTAATTTGCTTGGTGATTTTTTCAATTCTTATTTTCAGAGAGTTTCTTGAAAATTAAAATGTTTTATATACCCCATTAATCTGGAAAATGTTGTGAGTCTCCAGTCGCAGACTTCCTCTCAGTCATTCTAGCAAGCCATCAGTTTCAAGAACCCAACACCCTGTTTACGTGAATTGACTTGTGTGGGTCCTTTGTGTCTCAAAGAATTGAAGCATAGTTCATAATCTTTTCCCCATAATATATTTTTGTGGTCTCTGATAGACTTTGAAATCTAGTAGCTGACATTTTCTTGGTATTAGTGTACCACATGAATTACTAGTTTTGAATTTTGCCTGTCTAATTGCACTGACATTTCATTTGAAGTGTCTTGGGCTCGCGTTTCTGTATCTGCTGCACCCTACCCCATCAGTTATTCTTTTTTACTATTTTAGCTTTTAATTTAGAATTTTACTCTCTCCTCTATTACATCTTTATTTCACTTTCCACTTACTCTCTTTCCAGTCCTCTATCCCCCCACTGTTATCCACTTGTCTTCCATTTCTCTTTAGAAAGGGGCATGCCTTTCAGGATATTCTTTCTCTGACTTGTTTCAGTGTTTTCTGTTTACATTTCTATTACAGTTTACTATGACTGACATT
>NW_022196912.1:141446-158079 GCF_008632895.1 Mastomys coucha | reverse complement strand
TATTCTTCAACTAAGTTTTCCTTTTCCAGATAATCATATCAAGTTGATAACCATAACAATAACAACAAAAGTCAAACAAATGATTATCTTATTTGTTGAGATTTGGTCTGTTGCTACTAGGTATTGTAATATTAAGTATGCACCCCAAGGCCTGGTTGTCCCAGAGAGGAGAGTCTACACATAGACTCAAGTGATGCTATGTGACCTTGCCCCCAAGTTATTTCTGATTGATGAGTAAACATTCCTATAGCTGAGCAGAATTAAGAAAGGCAGGGCTTGGTGTTGCTGGGCTTCCAGTCAGTCTGGGAAGACTATGAGGAGAAAAATGTGGGTGAATAGGATGATGCCATGGGTTATGAGTCAAGAAAGCATGGCCCAGAGGGCTGGCCAGTTGGAGTTAAGAGCAGCCCAAATGAAACACAGTAAGTAACAATTCAAGGTTATCAATAGGAAATAGGTTTTTAATGCCATAAAGGGTAGACATGTGCCCAGCCTTAGTGCTAATAAAGGCTTATTATTAGGTTTAAGTATGTAGTAGTGTTTCTCACAATGTACTGTGTCCCATTACATCAATCATCAAGACAATTCTACAGAGAGATGCCCCTTTGTGTCTTTTATCTGGCAGCTGAATGATCACAGGAAAAATAGAAGCACTGGATTGAGAGTAAATATTTTCTGGAACACTTATTAATAAGTCTTCTAACTTTCATGTCTAAAATTCCAGGAAATATATGTTTGTTTGTGTGTGTGTGTGTGTGTGTGTGTGTGTGTGTGTGTGTACACAGGTGCCAATGAATGCCAGGAGAGTACAATTGGATTCCCCAAAACAGGAGTTAGGAGCAGTGGTAAACTGCTGTATGGATTCTGGAATTCAAACTCTAGCTCTTTACAAGAGCAGCAAGTATGAGTTTAAAATATTTGTTATGGAAAAGAACCCTTACTTTTTTCTTCAGGTTGTGTTTGGCATATATTTATGGTCTTACACATATTTTTCTCCTTTTCTAATGAGAGCACAAATCAAGAGAAGTCAACAATAAGGCATGAAAGGAATGGTAGAGATTGCTTGTAGACACTAAGGAAAGATAGTACTATTGGTCAATATACCACACAGTCATCTTTTAAGAGCAAAGAAGGACCCAGACATTTATTTTAAACATGCCAGAGGCTCACAGTAGAGAAAACTGACAGAGAGGAAGCATTTACATTGATCTCTGTCTAATTATTTTTAAATCAACTATGGATCATCGTAGAGTACAATCTTTCAAGTTCTAAGTCTAGAGTTGAACCTCAGACTTTCCTCCAAAATCTGAGGTGGTGTCCATGGTATCTGTGGTGTTGGGTGCTGGCCTGCTCACTGTTAGTAAGGACCTATGATAGTCATTTGACACTAGATCTAACAATGTTCATTAAGATACAATACAAAACCTCAAATTGATGATCTGATTGAGTTATCATAACTGATGTAATGAAATGCAAATAATGTGAAAGTAAAGTCCTTCATAGACATTAAAATAATTATCTTTTTTATCAAGAAAAAAGCAATAATGGAAGAATCTTAAAGATATAATATTGTTTCTTTTTGATATTTGGTAAGTTTGAATGTAGAGATATATTTGGTTGTATCCATTTAGTTGCCAAGAAGTAGGAAAGAGAAAATGTGTGTGATCAGACCATGTTCTGCATCTTGAGTAGTATATCAAAATGGCTATATCACATCCCTAGGATATGCTTCCTTATCTATAAAAGGCAAGCATAATGGTTCCAATAGTTTCATCTTATGTAGATAGCAACACTTACTAACTTCAAAATTCATTCTTAAGTGAGTCAGTCTTCTGAAATGTGAAAAAAAGGCATTATCACAAATTAAGTGGAGGTCTAAAACATATTTTCTGAAAAAAAAAAAAAGCAGAGTCAGAATTTCCTCTGAAGATTAAAATGCCAACATTTTTAAATTGTATTTCAATTGGTCAAAAACATTCTACAAACAGTCTTTGTATAAAAATCAATGCTTTTTTTCAGAGTTAAGATTTATTACAGTTTTTTATTGGATATTTTATGTATTTACATTTCAAATGTTATCTCCTTTCCCAGTTTCCCCTCTGGAAACCCCATCCCATCCCACCCCAATCTGCTTCTGTGAGGGTGCTACCCCACCCACCCACTCCCAACTCAGCACTCTGGCATTCCCCTACACTGAGTAATCAAGCTTTCACAGGACCAACAGCCTTTCCTCCAATTGATGCCAGACAGTGTTATCCTTTGCTCCACATGCAGGTGAAGCCATTGGTCTATCCATGTGTACTCTTGGTTGGTGGTTTAGTCCCTGGGAGCTCTGGGGGTCTGGTTGTTTGCTATTGTTGTTCTTCCTATGGAGTTGCAAACCCCTTCAGCTCCATCAGTCCTTTCTCTATCTCCTATATTGGGGTCCCCATGATCAGTACAATGGTCGACTGTGAGGATTTGCCTCTGTATTTGTCAGGCTCCTGCAGAGCCTTTCTGGAGACAGCTATAATAGGCTCCTGTCAGCAAGCATGTCTTGGCATCTGCAATAGTGCCTGGGTTTGGTAACTGTTTATGGGATGGATCCCCAGGTGGGGCAGTTTCTGGATGGCCTTTCCTTCAGTCTCTGCTTCACACTTCCAAATTAGTGGAATGACACCTTTCACAATAGTCACAAATAATATACAATACCTTGGTGTGATTCTAACCAACCAAGTGAAATATCTTTATGACAAAAATTTCAAGTCCCTGAAGAAAGAAATTGAAGAAGATCTCAGAACATAGAAAAATCTCATGTTCATGGATTGGCAGGATTAATATAGTAAAAATGGCCATCTTGCAGAAAGCAATCTACAGATTCAATGCAATCCCCATCAAAATTCCAACTCAATTCTTCATAGAGTTAGAAAGAGCAATTTACAAATTCCTTTGGAATAACCAAAAACCAGGATTTTGAAAATATTCTCAGCAATAAAAGGATTTTTGGGGGAATCACCATTCCTTACCTCAAGCTGTATTACAGAGCAATACAGTGATAAAACCTGCATGAGACTGGTACAGAGATAGGCTGGTAGATCAATGGACGTAGGGCAGTGGTCTGTTCAGGCAACTTAGGCTCAGTCAAGTAAAATAGGATGAACTCTGAAGCCCCAATGGGCAGTTTCTGCCTTCAGGGGGCAGAAGGAGTTCAGCTATAACTCCTGAGTCTTTGGCTCCTGTTTCAGTCACAACCTCTCACAGCTGCCCCTGCAGGAGATGTGTGCTCTGTCAGGCAGGTATATTATTTGTGACTATTGTGAAAAGTTCATTCCACTAATTTCTTTCTCAGCCTGTTTATCCTTTGAGTAGAGGAAGGTTACTGATTTCTTTGAGTTAATTTTATATCCAGCTAGTTTGCTTAAGTTGTTTATCAGGTTTATGAGTTTTCTGCTCGACTATTTTGGGGTCACTTAAGTATGCTATCATATCATCTGCAAGCAGTGATATTTTGACTTCTTCTTTTCCAATTTGTACCCCTTGCCCTCCTTTTGTTGTCTGATTGCTCTTGCTAGGACTTTGATTATGATATTGAATAGGTAGAGAGAGTGGACAGCCTTATCTAGTCCCTGATTTTAGTGGGATTGCTTCAAGTTTCTCTCCATTTAGTTTGATCTTGGCTACTCATTTGCTGTATATTACTTTTACTATGTTTAAGTATGGGCATTGAAGTCCTGATCTTTCTAAAACTTTCACCAGAAAGGGGTGTTGAATTGTATTAAATGCTTTCTCAGCATCTAACAAGATGATGATGTAATTTTTTTATTGAGTGTTATATAGTAGATTACATTGATAGATTTCCCTATATCGAACCATTCCCTACATCTGGTAAATGAAGCCTACATAATCATAATGAATGATGGTTTTGATGTGTTCTTGGATTAGGTTTGTGAGAAATTTATTGAATATGTTTACATTGATGTTCATAAGGTGCCACGCACACTCTGCGTGACGGCGGTATTTGAGGTGTTAAACTTCAAGGAAAGTCAGTCTCCTGCCTCCGCATTGTCGCCTGGCACCCCAAACTCAGTGGTGGCCCGGATATGTCCTCGTATTTGTGTGCTAGGGGCCCACCAAGATATCATTTCTTTACAGCAAGAAAGTGAAAATTTGGACATTGTTCTCTGACCTTCACCAATGTTCCAACGTCCTAGTCAAACCCTGGCTTGGAATGTTAAGCCATTTTAACTAATTGTCTCCAGCATTGTGGGTAGGGCATTAAAGCTTAACAGAAAGACAAATGCTGGATTTGCATTTGTCAGCAGCAAGGATTCAACATTCTAAATTCAGCAGTCTTCATTCAGCATTCGGACTTGCTCACACTCAGATGAGAACCAGAACTTAGGTGGACTAGGGCTTAGATTCATGCAATCCATAGCCCCCCCGGGCCCAGAGCGCTTGGGCCCGAGGCGGGGAGGGTATGCAGCACCAGTTGAGATTCAAGAGATTGAGCATTCAAGATTCGAGCATTCAGCATTGAAGATTCGAGATTTGAGCCTCTACCCTCCTGCCCGGCCCATGCAGCCCGAGTGTGCTTAGAGCCCGGGGTGCTGCGCCAGTCCAGAGGAGATGGCTGATATTTTAGATCCAGTGTGTTTTAGATGACCTCAGATGTACCTCAACTACTGAGCTGCCAGATTTTTCATTTCTCTCTTTTACAATGATTGTAAAAGCCTCATGTCATTTTTAAAGAAATACACTCAGACCTTACACCACTCGTGTATAGTCTGTTTGTCAAAGCTGAATCCCGTGCACACCTGGCCAGAACCCATCGTCCTGCGGAACAAAGGATCCCGTAAGAAATCCCAGTCCGTGGCAATAAGGGAAATTTGTTGGAAGTTCTCTTTATTTTTTGGGTCTTTGTGTGGTTTATGTATAGTAGTAACTGTGGATTCATAGAATGAATTGAGTAGTGTTTCTTCTGTTTCTAGTTTGTGGAATAGTTTGAATAGTAATGGTATTAGGTCTTTGAAAATCTGATAGAATTCTCCCCTAAAACCATCTGGTCCAGGGTGTTTTTTTGTTTGTTTGTTTGTTTGTTTGTTTTGGGTTGGGAAACTTTTAATAGCTGAATCTATTTCTTTAGGAGTAATGGGACTGTTTAGATGGTTTACCTGATCCTGCTTTAACTTTGATACCTGGTATCTGCCTAGAAAATTGTCCATTTCATCCAGATTTTGTTGAGTATATGCTTTTTAATAGGATATGATGATTTTTGAATTTCCTCAGTTTCTGTTGTTATATTTCCCTTTTCATTTCTGATTTTGATAATTTGAATACTATCTCTGTACCCTCTGGTTAGTTTGGCTAAGGGTTTATCTATCTTGTTGATTTTCTCAAAGAACCAGCTCCTGGTTTTGTTGATTCTTTGTATAGTTCTATTTGTTTCTACTTGGTTGATTTCAGCCCTGAGGTTGATTATTTCCTGCCTTCTACTTCTTTTGGGTGTTTTTGCTTCTTTTTGTTCTAGTGCTTTCAGATGTACTGTTAAGTGCCACGTACTGGGTTTCTGCAGGGACTCCTTGTTCTTTGGGGTGATAAGAGTTCTGGCCTGATGAGCAAAGAATTCAACAACACAAATGAGTGCAAATCTGAGTGTATTTGCACAAAGTGAAAATCAGGCTTATATAGTATACAGAAACAGGGCGAATGTCAGGGATCAAGTAGGCAGGTAGTGGTCACATCAAAGTCAGTAAGATCAAACAGCCAGGTGTAAATGATTCTTTCAGAAGAGCAATAGTGCTCAGTCCACAGTGGGGGAGGAGGTCAACAACAGATGTCTTCAGGCTGTATACTTGCCAGCCAGCAGGCGCACAGCAGGCATGAGTTGAGTCTGCAGTGGCAAACTCGATGTCTTGCAGCTGAGGGACCCCAACACCACTGGACTATCTTGGTAGCCCTAAGCAAATTCTCTTGGTCTGAAGCAGGTAAGCACCAGGAGGTCCCATTCTAGCAGCTCCTGGGAATGGTTTGGCTTGTAACACAAAAATGTTCAGGAAACTATTCAACTACTCTCTAGTTTGTAAAGCAATTCTGCCTTGTGTGGCACTGCTCTTAGAGTTCTATGTTTACAGATAACACTAGTGTTTGATTACTATCTCTAACTCTGGAGATACCCTGTCTGATAAGGCAGCTTCCTTGTGGGAATCAGTAGGCAATAATGCCTGACCGTTATTGCTAACTCTGGGGACACCCTGTCTGATAAGGCAGCTTCACTTGTAAAGATTCCAAGCTAATAACAGCTAGGAAATCAATTAGGATCATTGAAACCCTTGTGGAGGCCAGGAAACAATGTTAAGTCTCAGTTTTAGCTAATAACAAAATATTTCTTAGGGCACCTTTATGCCTGAATAAAGAAAGCATGGAGATCTCTCCACAGACTTTAGCAGAGACCAATCTGGAACACATCAGAACTAGGAGATGTCAGTGACTGAATACTCAGGAGACTGGCTCTCTGTGAAGCATACTCCTCAGGTCCATGATCAGGTTTTTTAGACCTGATGTGAAGACACACCTGAAGTAGATGAGTGCTGCGTGACAGTTAAGCCACTAGGATATGCTCTCTCCAGTTTCTTTTTGTAGCTATGAGTGCCGCTTAGTGCTGCTTTTATTGTTTCACATAAGGTTGGGTATGTTGTGCCTTCATATTCATTAAATTCTAAAAATTATTTAATTTCTTTCTTTATATATTTCCTGATTAAGTTATCATTGAGTAGAGCACTGTTCAGCTTCCATGTATATGTGGGCTTTCTGTTGTTTTTATTGTTACTGAAGACCATCCTTAGTCTGTAGTGATCTGATAGTATGCATGGGATTTTTTCAATTTTCTGGTATCTGTTGATGCCTGTTTCATGACCAATTATATGGTCAGTTTTGGAGAAGGTACCATGAGTTTCATAGAAAAAGGTATATTATTTTGTTTTAGGATGACATGTTCTGTAGATAATCTGTTAAGTCCATTTGGTTCATAAATTCTGTTAGTCTCACTGTGTCTCTATTTGGTTTCTGTTTCCATGATCTGTCAGTTGATGAGAGTGGAGTGCTCAAGCCTCCACTATTATTGTGTGAGGTGCAATTTGCACTTTGAGCTTTAGTAAAGTTTTATTTAAGAATTTGGGTGGTCTTTCATTTGGAACCTAGATGGTCATAATTGAGAATTCATCTTGGTAGATATTTCCTTTGATATGTCCTGCTTTATCTTTTTTGATCATTTTTGGATGAAAGTCAATTTTGTTCCATATTAGGATGGCTACTCTGGCTTGTTTCTTGGGACCATTTGCTTGGAAAATTTTTTCCAGCCTTTTACTCTGAGGTTGTGTCTGTCTTTGTCACTGATGAATGTTTCCTGCATGCAGTAAAATGCTGATTCCTGTTTACATATTTAGTCTGTTAGTCTTTGTCTTTTTATTGGAGAATTGAATCCATTGATGTTAAGATATATTAAGGAAAAATCATTGTTGCTTTCTGTTATTTTTGTTGTTAGATTGGAATTATGTTTGTTTGGCTATCTTTTGGGTTTGTTGAATGAAGACTACTTTCTTGCCTTTTCTATGATGTAGTTTCCCTCCTTGAATTGTAGTTTTCTATCTACTATCCTTTGTAGGGCTGGTTTTGTAGAAAGATATTGTGTAAATTTGGTTTGTCATGGAATATTCTGGTTTCTCCATCTATGGTAATTGAGAGTTTTGCTGGGTGTAGTAGCCTTGGCTGGCATTTGTGTTTTCTTAGGTTCTGTATGACATCTATCCAGCATTTTCTGGTTTTCATAGCCTCTGTTGAGAAGTCTGGTGTAATTCTAATATGAATGCCTTTTTAAGTTACTTGACATTTTTCCCTTACTGCTTTCAGTATTCTTTCTTTGTTTAATGTATTTGGTGTTTTGATTATTATGTGACAGGAGAAATTTTTTTTTTGGTCCAATCTATTTGGACTTCTATAAGATTCTTCTATGTTCATGGGCATTTCTTTCTTTAGGTTAGGGAAGTTTACTAATATAATTTTGTTGAAGACATTTACTGACCCTTTAAGTTGGGAGTCTTCACTTTCTTCTATACCTATTATCCTTAGGTTTGGTCTTTTTATTGTGTCCTGTATTTCCTGGATGTTTTGGGTTTTGAGGTTTTTTCATTTTCTTTGACAGTTGTGTTGACGTTTTTCTATGGTGTCTTCTGCCCCTGAGATTCTCTCTTCTATCTCTTGTATTCTGTCGGTGATGCTTTCATCTATAATTCCTGATCTCTTTCCTAGGTTTTCTATCTCCAGTGTTGTCTCCCTTTGTGATTTCTTTATTGTTTCTACTTTCATTTTTAGATCCTGGATGGTTTTGTTCAATTCCTTCACCTATTTGGTTGTGTTTTCCTATAATTCTTTAAAGTATTTTTTTGTTTCCTGTTTAAGGGCTTCTACCTATTTATCTTTGTTCTCCTGTATTTCTTTAAGGGAGCTATTTACGTCCTTTTAAAAGTCCTCTATCATCATCATGAGATGCAATTATAAATCAGTCTTGCTTTTCTGGAGTGTTGCTTATCTAGGACTTGCTGTGGTGGGAGGCCCTTGTTCTGTTGATGCCAAGTAGCCTTTGTTTCTGTTGCTTATGTTCTTGAGCTTGCCCCTCACCATCTGGTTATCTCTGGTGTTAGTTTGTCTTGCTGTCTCTGACTGGAGCTTGTCCCTCCATTGGGTCTGTCAGCCTGTGATTTTAGGTGTGTCAGCACTCCTGGAGGACCACCTCTCTCTGGGTGGTAATGGGGTGCAGACAGCTATGATCTTTGATGTTTTAGCACTCCTGGGAGACCAGTTCTCTGGGCTGGATTTGAGAATGGAGAGCTATGTTACAGGATTAGCTCCAGGTTGATAATGGAAACTAAAAGTTTCATGTCCCTGGCTGTTTTGATGCTCCTGTTCCCTGTGTGTTCCTGGCAGGTCTCTCTTTCTCCAGTTATTTATACAAAAGTGGTGATCTCTGTGATCTTTGGAGTGACAGCACTCCTGGGAGACCATCTCTGTGTGGGCAGAATTTGGGTACAGAGGGCTGTGGGACAGCCTTAGCTCTGAGGCACAGATGGAGACTGGGAGTGAAAAATCAATGTTTTGATTCACATTTGTGAAGAAACACACAGAAAATTCAGTATGCATAAATACTGATACATTATTCATTGTTTGTACGTATAAACACACAAATGCATTTAAGATCACTTTGAGTCTATTCAAAGTGACTTTGCCTACTTTTGTATATATAATCGATGTTATAAGAATATTTGTCTTAAGAAGTTGACTCATATTTTTGTTTGTTTCAGATCTGTTAAATTGCATTATCCTTTACTGTAATTACCTAAGTCATCAGTAAATGAGAATATAAAAATTCATGCTGCAAACAGTACTCAAAACATGGTAGTATTAGCTATTCATTTAACCATCTACTGAACAAGTCATTCATCACTTGACATTATATCACAAAGGGTTATTTACCACAAGGACAGAAGGTGAGGAACTAACCAGCACTGCATGACATCACAGGTCTCTTGTTTGCTTAGTGATTATTAAAATGTTAATAAAGATATAATATAGAAATTTACTATCTGTACAACAAAAAGAAAATTAATATTTAAAAATTATGATGATAAAATTAAATGAAACACCACTTTTAGCTAGCAAGTTATATGTTGAATTATATAAATTTTTAATTGTAATAGTCAATGTTGATTGTTTATTGACTTATTTAATGATTTCTATGGAAGGCTAAGATAATTATTCAAGGCCTGATTCATTCTCGAAATGTTCCTGCAGATATAGAAGATGCTAGGCTTGCAGATTTCCCCCTTCAGTGGTAGCTATGCAGGTATTCATTCGGTTTGGAGACACAGCACCCAGTCTTTTTCTGTCTAAATTACTCATTTGCATATCTTCACCCCAAGCATTGGTTTCACTGCATAGAAATTGCATTTTTCTTCTGATTGTTTTTAGAATACAGAAACAACACTTTTCCAAACATTTATTGAAAAGTACATTTATCTAGATATTCTGACTTTCTTTCTCAGCTGCACATGCCAAGACTAAGTTTTTGGATACACTTCCTAGGAAATACAATAATTCGTTAAATTTTTCTCAGTAAAGAAAGACTGAGATAAAATCAATCTTAATTGTTGATTAAGGAGTAGAGTAGTCTCTGTGCTCCATTTTTCAGTCCATAACTCTGCCTGCTGTCCTGGAAGCTTACTGGGATCAATGCTACTAGTTCATAGCCCTCATTCTAATTCCCTCCTTGCCATGTCCTCTTAAAACACACCCAAAAGCAATAAATGACATCCTGTCCCCTATGATTCATTTTCTGCTCCATAACTTTTCCTGCTTTCACAGCAGCTGCTATTACCAGGGATATCAGGTTAGACCTGACACACCCTTCAATCCCCTTAGAACACACCAACTACCTTAAACTGCAGTCCACACTAAGGATTCCATTTTGTAGGCCAAAACTCAGCCTGCTTTTCTAGAGGCCAGTCTGGCAGTAGGGGCCACTGACACACTGCTAATATGGATCCCAGAGGCAAGCTAATACCCAAAACTCCAGAATCACAGGCAATCCAGGCCAGAAAACAGAGAGGTAACAGAAACTAAGGGGGAAAAATATCTAAAAACACCTATCCAAAAAAGATAAACTCAGAAACCAGAATATATCTCAACTTATAATAATGAAACCAATATAATAATAAATAATAATAAACCAATAATAATAATAATAATAATAATAATAATAATAATAATAATAATAATGGCTTGCTTAGGAACACAACAGCCTGGATAACATGGCACCACTAGAACTAAGCTATCCTACTACAGCAAGCCCTGAGTATTCTAACACAACCAAAGCACAAGAAATTGACCTGAAATCCAAACCTCTGAAGTTTATAGAGACCTTTAGAGTGAAAATAAATCCCATAACAACATGAGAAAATACAATTAAATGGGTGAAGGAAATAAATAAAATTGTTTAAGACCAGGAAATGGAAGTAGAAGCAATAATGAAAACACAAACTGAGGGAATCTTAGACATGGAAAATATATATAAGGGAAGATAAACTCCAGACACAGTCGTCATTAACAGAATAGAAAAGATAGAAGAGAGTCTCTCACTACAGAAGATATGATGGAAGAAATTGAAACAATTATCAAAGAAAATGTTAAATCTAAAAAGTTATTGGCAGAAAACCTATGGGAAATCTGGGTCACTATGAAAAACCCAAACCTGTTAATAACAGGAATAGAAAATGAAAATTGAAATGGAAAAAGGCAAAGTATTACTCTGTGTAGAAAATATGATAGTATACATAAGCGACCCCAAATATTCTATCAGGGAACTCCTACAGCTAATAAACACCTTCAGCAAAGTAGCTGAATAAAAAAATAACAACAAAAAAAAAACAACAAAAACAAATAAGTAGCTTTCATATACACCAATGAAAAATGGCTCAGAAAGAAACTGGTGGGTGAACTGAGTTGGAGAAAAGACGGGGGAAACAAGTATTGTGAGAGACAACTGGATTATATGAGGGCATCTCTGGGACTAGATAGAAACCTAGGGAAATGGAATCTCTGTACAAACTATGAGGGTACGTCTAGCTAATGATCCTAGCCATGGAGGATATGAAGACTAAAGCCAAGTAACCAGGCAAGACTTCCAATGGAGGAATGGAGACAGCAACCCAACCACAAAACCTTAGATCTACATTTTTTTTCCTGAATGTGAGATGTACGTGGGTAAAAGAAGGAGCACAGTTTGTAGGAATAACTAATGATTGGCCCAGCTTGAGATTCATGCCATAAGAGGAAGCCCACCACTGACACTATTAATGATATTCTACTATACATGCAGAGAAGAGCTCAGTATATCTCTCTTTAGAGAGGCTTCACCCAGCAAATGATGAAAACAGATGCAGAGACACATAGTCAAACATTATTTGAATGAAGATTTCAGAGGGAACAAGGACAGAATCATATAACACAGGCCAATAGGGACTTGTAGAGACTGAACTGACAATCAGAATGCTTACATGGGTTGAACCTGGGCTGTCTGCACATATGTGACTGTTGTACTGTGGGATGGTAAAACCATGCCAGGAAGATTGGTGGGTAGAACAGTATGAGATCCAAAGACTCAGTGGTCACACCCCTGAGACTTAGATGACTCTCCATTGCCTGCCAGATTCCTGGCCTGGAATATGTGCTACAATCCCCACATATAGAAATATGATATGTGCCCACAAAGGCCCAGAACATAGTTCTCCATGAGAATGCAGTACCTAGAAGCCCTGAGGGCTTAGCCAATAAGCTTCCCTTCCCAAACATTCCTTCCTGCAAAAGTATTTAATGTCAGGTCCACCATGAGAAGTTGGTATGGTAATATACGGTATGCATCTATTTTCTGCCATGAACAGTAAGTAAACAGTTTAGAACCATAGACTATTTCTTTCATCAAGATCTGTCATGGGGAGCATGGAAATGGTGTTTGCCTACAGAGCTGCAGCAAAATCTTCCATAGAAGGCCCATCTGTGCTCCCAGACAACTGACACCAGGCTAAGGACAATTAGCTGTTTAATTAAGCCAGGGCTCCCCATTCTCCCAGTCGCAAACTAGAGACACTGTCCTCAGTATTTGGGTCCCCCAACTCCGTTCTCTGACTCCCATAAATGCCTGGATATACAAGAATCAAATAGCTCCCTCAGCCCCAGCCTTGTTGCAGTCAGGGAAGCCTGAACCAACTCAGGCTTTCCCACAGCTCAGAATGTGCTTTCTCACCCTCAGAGTGATGTTGTCTCAGTGCACACATGAAGCCCAGCACCTGCCTGGTGGTGTGAAATAAGCACAATAAAACTCCCTGAGTTTCACCTTTGGAGTGGCTGTGCCCTAAGGTGGGTGGAACTCAGACCCACATTCTACAGCTGGGTCTTCATATGGAATTCATAAAGTGGGAGCAGTGCCTGCCTATGCAATTCTTTCTCTTATATGGGAGCCTTGTCTGACATCAGTATAAGAAGATAGAGCTAGTCTTACTACAACTTAATATTTCAAGGCTGGTTGACTATAATGGAAGGTCTCCCCTTTCCTAAGTTGAAGGAGAAGAGAGGTGGATGGGGGTTTTATGAGAGGTTGGGACTGAGAAGAGAGGAAAGAAAACAAGCTGTGATCAGAATATAAAGTAAATATATAACTTAATTAATGATAAAAACAAAAGTACTCAGACAATGCATTATGAAATCAAAATATTAACAAAATTAACAAACTTCAGAACAAAAAGTTGGGAGTAACCTGGACTTCATTGATATAGTAAACAACTTCCTGACTACCAATGGCTCAGGCACAAAGGTAAACAATTAATATATGGAACCTTATGAAACTAAAAAGCTTCTGTAAGTCAAAGGATAGTTACATTAGGACAAAATGAAAGCATACAGATTGAGAAAAAATCATCACTACTCACACATCTGACAGAGGGCAAATATCCAAAATCGATAAAGAACACAAGTAGTTAGATTCTATAAATCCAAATCACCCAATGAAAAAAGGGGTCAGAATTAAAAAGAAAATTTTGGTAGAGGAATCTCCAATGGTTGAGAAACACTGAAAGAAATGTCACAGGGAAATGCTAAACCAAAGAACTCTAAGATTCATCTTATACACATCAGAATGACAAAGATCAAAGATTCAAAGTACAAAACATGCTGGTGAGGTTATGAGTATGAGGTTCACTCCTCCACTGCTGGTGGGAGTCCAAACTTGTAAAATCACCCTGGAAATCAATCTGGTGGTTTTTCAAAAGATTGGGAATAATTCTACCTCAAGACCCAGTTATAACACTCCTGGGCATATACCCAAAAGATGCTTCAACATCCTGCAAGAACACTTGCTTAACTGTGTTCACTAGCAGCTTCATTTCTAATACCCCCCAAACTGGAAACAACCTAAATGTCCCTCAACTGAAAAAGAGATAAAGAAAAAGTGGTATATCTCTGCAATAAAATACTACCCAGTCATTAAATATAAGAATGTTAAATATAAGCCATTAAATATAAGGGAAATGGATGGAATTAGAAAATATCATCCTTAGTTAGGTATCCCAGAGTGATGTGTACTAACTTATAAGTAGATATTAGCAATAAAGTATAGAATAATTATGCTATAATCAACAGATTCAAAGAAGACAAATAGCACGAAGGGCCCAAGAGGGTTGAATCTTTCTTGGAAGGGAAAACTGCTTAGTCCTGCATTGTCATGGAAGGAACAGCCTGACATAGCCTGACATTGCCGCACTGAAACAGATCCAGAGAGCATGGGCCTCCAAGAGTGTTGACAGATCCTGAACATGAGGCTTGTTTGTATTAATATATTATATATTCCATATGTATGAAAATATTCTCCTAATTTCCAATATAAGAAATATTTCCTAATTTCCATATATATACATACATATATATTCTCCCTACCAAGGTGATCTGGGAATCTCCTCTCTGCCAAGGTTAATGACTCCATTATAATGAGAGACATCATGAGTCTGGGAGGTGAGGAGGTGTCTATGTCCTTAACAAAAATGGTAAAGGCTGTCATTTCAGGACAATCCTTAAGAATGTGGGAAAGAATTCTTAAAACATGACTTCAAAAATATATAATTTGTCAACTATGGAAAAACATGAGGATGCAATATAAATTATATTAGGGGCTTCATGGACCTAAAAGAACAGAGGAAGCTATACTAATGAGCCAGGTTGTCAGAAAGATACAAAGGCAGGCAGGATCCTGAGTCCAAGGTCAAACTGGGACAAGAGCAAATTTAGGTCCAGGCATTGATGGAATGGTAGTCTCAGAATGGTATCCCATACAGCTAAGTTTATTGTTTATGGTTACAAAGGCAGGCAGCTCTCTGAATTAATTTGCCATGTTAAAAAATGTAGTAACTGTCTTTTTTCTAAGAATTAAAGATCATGAAATACTCATTTGTTGGGTAATCAAGTGGGAAGGTGGAGTAAATGACTGAACTGATATGTAAATAAAAGACTGGATTTTGGTCTGCAAGAACTGAGCTATCTGCATGAGATCTCTGGGAAATGAAATAGCTATTATAGAATTTTATTTAAAGCAGCTTTTCTATCTTTTGTTGGAAAACCCATAAGCTATCCAGAGAGCTTTTAAAATGTTTTCTAGCAAGAGAAAGCTGTCTCAGGAAGAGAGCTGTCTTGAGCAGACTACAGAGCCAAGAGTTATCTACAGAGAGCTGTCTAGAGAGCCATTTCCAGCAGACTATAAAGCTGTCAGCTTATACCCTGTCATTTGACTTCAAGTCATTCTTTTCACATCTCCCAAGCATTTCTTCCTCGGGACTCTGGACCAAATTGAGGCTGGTTCTTGGCAGGAAACAAAGTAGACATGGAAGGGGGAAACTGGGTGGAAGAAGGGATGGGAATGGGAGCAAGGCAAGGGGAGCATATCTATGGAGAGCAGAGGAGAGAGAAGGGAGAAATGCAGTAGGGGGCCATCTGTAGGACACACTAGAGACATGGGATGCTGGGGCCACAGAGAGACTGAGGGTGACTTTAGCTGAGACTGCTAGCAGTCAGGGATATGAATCCTGAAGTCACCACTCAAATTTGGTAGAAACTCTTTAAATCCCAAATAAATTGTAAGAGTACTTGAAACTACCAAGTTCTCTAAGTCTTTACATTAGATATTATTTAATCAAAACTCCATTATTTACTAAATTTATTTTTTAGGCAGAGTTGAAGCATATAAACACCTATGGTTTGATCATACACACACCCCTGCTTGAAGGAGGCATTATTTATTAGAAATTAATATAGTTGAAAAGGTGCTATTGGCATCGTGATTTGCTGGGAGCCTGCCCCAATGGGGTGTTTCTTCTTCCTTGTTGGTTCTTCTTGAGGCAGCATAGGGAAAAGAGTGTAGGTGGGGGGTAAGACTTGGTCTTATGATTTTGGGGTTAAGACTTGATCTTACGATTTCTGGGGTAAGCCTTGGTCTTACGAAATATTTAGGGTTGTTGTATAATAAAAAGTTTACTTGTCTAAGTCTAAGTTGCTATGCTATTGTAGCTGACCTGCCTTCTGTGATCCTCTGAGGCCAGAAACTGCAGTTTCTGGCACTTAGCACCTCTTCCTCAAGCCACAAAGGATCAAGTAAATAGACTTTGTTCTATCTCAGCAGGAACTGCTGGGCTCTAACTTTCAGCCTGCTAGTTGGAAGTCACATAAAGAAAAGACACTTAGAGAAGGGGTTATAGAATTTATTACTAAGTTGTAAAAAGTGGGGAAAGAGAAACGTTTTGTTTTCTAAGTGTGGAAAGGGAAAAGATTCTACTCTATCTAGCTCTACTTCATCTCTTTGTCCTCAGTACTTATACATCTTTCAGAATACTTGATCACATGTTACAAAGTTCATCACAAGTTCACAACAAAATTCACATCATAAATTGAAATAGAAGTTTACAACAGTGAATGTTTACATGCATATCCATTAGGAGTAACTATCTAGCTAAACATACATCACCTGTTTTAGCCTCGTAGGTTCACTGGAGCTTTAAGTAATATATAT
>NW_022196912.1:137577-140702 GCF_008632895.1 Mastomys coucha | reverse complement strand
AAAAAAAAAAAAAAAAAAAGACTGGCAGAGTTCTCACTGCAGTTTTGACTATCAGAAAAGGACCTAATAACGTCCCATTATAAAAGAGCTTAATAATCACAGATATAATTTTAGGAATTCATATAGCATCATCATTAAGACTTAAGTCATCTATTTGTCTATATAGCATCACTACAAGACAGTACATCTTCATGGATCTGCAGAGATCTGCTCCAAAGGGGTGCGCTACTACTTACTGATTGTTATACATGTTTAATAATAACCGGACAAGCATATTAATAGCAGGAATCTTTTCTAAAATGAGTCCCTCACATCCTTGCTTAATGAGGGCGCACCTGTTGCAGATTATATAATAATCTAAATTATTATTATTATTATATAATAACTAGCAGGATGATCAACTGCTAATTATTAGCTTGTCCTATTATGTCTCCTAACAATGATTCACTTACATGCATCTCAAAATACATACTTAATCAGTGGTAGATTATTTTCTTAAAGCTAGTTCACACACACCCTAACCAAGAGTCAGATAGAGCCATTATTAACCTATTATTCATTTCTGTCGTGGTTTGTTTTTGTGAACACTGTAAATTGATGACCATAAGCTGTATTTGGATTTTCTTTTCCAATAATCATAATTGGAGGTTCATTTACTGATCGATTTTATTGCATATTATTTGTAGGTATACTCATACCTATGTAACATATTCTTATCTTATTAAGTTTTTTGTTTGTTTTCTTTTTTGTTTTTTCGAGACAGGGTTTCTCTGTATAGCCCTTGGCTGTCCTGGACTCACTCTGTAGACCAGGCTGGCCTCGAACTCAGAAATCCTCCTGCCTCTGCCTCCCAAGTGCTGGGATTAAAGGTGTGCACCACCACTGCCCAGCTTATATACTTAATTTTAAATATCTCACAATTGAAGGACTTATGGCAGCCTCCAGTTTGAAATTATTGCAAATAATAGTTGTTAAAAGAATGTATATACACATAACAAGAATGTTAAAAAAAATCGTTAGTTTATTTTTTAAATGATGTCCCACTGAGTATTTCATATTTCATTTACACATTTCAAAAAGACTAATAAATCTAGAAGAAATATCTTAAATGAAAATGGATAGTGATTTGAGGCCAGCCTGGTCTACAGAGTGAGTTCCAGGACATCCAGAGCTAAACAGAGAAACCCTGTCTCAAAAAAACCAAAAAAAAAAAAAAAAAAAAAAAAAAAAAAAAAAGGAAAAGATAGAAAATGGACAGTGATAACTGTGGCATCATCACTCTCAGACTCAAAATTGATTTCAACCTGTTTTCTCTGTGGCATTCCATGGCTGTATAAGAGGTAAGTTCTCTTAGAATCACCATGGGCTTGCACTCTTTATACTTGTTCTTTAAATCAGTAACTTAAGTTGTGTCCATTTTTTCCAAAGCACAATCACACAAGATACTTCAGACAATCCTCTGTCCAGCTTTGCACTGTTTGTTATTCTGTAACACTTTCCCCTGAGCCTGAAGCATTCCACACCACAGGAACTCTCAGCAGGAAGAGAAACAACTCAAAATAGCAACAAGAGTCCCTGAAAGTAACCAGATTTTCTAGGCTCTTTCTTCCAGAGAATAAACAAGGCAAGCAGCTTGTGTGAATCACTCTCAAATAAGCCAAGCTGAAAAGACTCAAAACCCAACCTAGCTATATGGAATAGGTGTAGATCAGCTGAGTCCCGTGGGAAGGGCTCTCTGTCCAACATGTTGAGCTGCCTGAAGGAAGTGCAGTGTGCTCAGTGTTTCCAAAATTTGTGAGCTGTTGCCAATCCTGGGGTGGGCTTTGATGATGCAACACTTTTTGAGTCATTTGTTCTCCTGTGAGTAGGCTCTCACAAGACTTCCTGTAAGTAACCCCAATAAAACTCACTGTTTTTTATCAACTGTACTTGTGTGGTGTGCATACTCTGGTCTGCTTTGGGGCTCTCTATCTAGCGTGAGTAGACTGACTGTGTTGCATCTTACTAGAAGTTCTGTCATACAACTATTTGCTGAATTTACTTAAGAGTTTATAAGCTGTTAACATGTAAGGCAAATATCATAACTTTAAAGTACATATTTTACAGACTCAGAACTAACTTAGTGCAATAATTATAACCTCCAAATCTGAGGCTATAGCCAAAAGTATTAGCTTATCTTGTTGTGGGACTGGGACCATTCAGAGATTCACCAACCTGACTCAAGTTTTGTTTTTAGTAAAATAGAGGCTCTCTCTCTCTCTCTCTCTCTCTCTCTCTCCTCTCCTCTCCAAATATACATACACATATATATGAACATATATACACACATATGTGTGTATGTATGTATGTATGTATGTATGTATGTATGTATAAAAACCCCAACAAAACCTTGCCAGGAACAAACCAGAAAGAGTTCTATAAGTAAGGCCTATAGTCAGCTATGGACAGTCAAAGGAGTAGGAAGACAAATGCACAAAGGTATAGTTTCAGGGAGCCAAATTAACTCATTTCCTGACTGGGTGCAGGTAAGGTCTGATTATGTAGCAGACACCCAGTAGTAGGTGTTTCAGCCATCCAAGCAAGCAATCATTTCACACAAAAGTAGAACTTAGCAGTTAGCCTGTTTAATCTTGTGACCCATTACTTTGTAAGACTAGCTGAAGCAGTGAAATATTTAACAACCATCAACAGTTTTTAATAATAGCCTACCTACAAAGGGCAGTTGTCTTTCTTAGGCAAGTTAGCTGACAGGGTATATTCAAGGTAGAAGCAACATCCTCATGGTTTACACAGGTTAAAAACAATGTTGTTTTTACAAGCCTTTATGGCCCAGTAAATCATTGTCTAAACAGAATGCCCACCATCACACTGCTGATAACCTGATGGTGAATCCTTGATGTTGAAGACACCAATAGTACAGTCAATGAACATGAAGAAACAGAGCTAATACTCAACTAGATACTTCACTCCTACTGAGTAGTGTCTATGGTGCTGGAAGATACTGTGCATACTACCAGAGGAGAAAAGCAATCCTCATTTCACCCAACTACAAACTGAGCAACCCATGCAGAGACCTGCCTGCATGATATACTGGTACAATAGTGGTACAATTTTTACAGGAGTGA
>NW_022196912.1:134939-135584 GCF_008632895.1 Mastomys coucha | reverse complement strand
CCAACACCCAAGCAATAGGGTTACAGGCATGTAAACTCATACCTAGCTTTGAAAAATATTTTTATTTATTTACTTGTATGTGTGTGTGTGTGTGTGCGTGTGCGTGTGAGTGTGTGTGTGTGTGTGTGTGTGTGTGTGTATGTATGTATTTTTAAGACAGGAATACATTTTTTTGTCTCTGGCTGTCCAGGAACTACTATGTAGACCAGGCTGACCTCCTTCCTAGACTTCCAGGCCTCTGCCCCTCCTAGTACTAGGATTAAATGTGTCCTACCATACCCACCCCATGACATGGCATGGGCATGAAGATAAAAAGGAAGGTCTTTGCTCAGAAAACCTGGCAACCAACAAATATTTGATTTTCCTCTTTGCTCTCTCTCCTCTGGATCTATGGACAAACCAGCTTATTAGTCAGGGATTTCAGACTCAGAAAGCAGAAAGACTGCCTGGAAATATGGGACAAGAGTGGGGATCAGGTTCAGAGCCCGTTGGAGTAACCAGTCTTCCTTCAGACATCCTGTTGTAGTATGGTAGTCAACATCCAAACACTCACTGAGACCACAGTGGGCAAGATAAGAATTGTATTTAATGGCCAAGCCTCCAAGCCTCCTGCTCTCCACAGGATTAGGAGTAGTCAAGTGACCC
>NW_022196912.1:111227-134928 GCF_008632895.1 Mastomys coucha | reverse complement strand
AGAGACTGAGGGAATGCAGGAACAAAGACAGAGCAAAGACTGGGGGAATGACTGCCCTAAATTGTGATAGGTCCTATGGATAAGAACCAGTCCCTACACTATGAATGAGATTGCTGTGATTGCAGACAGTAACCAAGCATAACTCTTCTTTGAGAGGTTCACCCAGCAATCAATGAAAAGAAATGCAGAGACTCACACCCAAATATTAGATGATGCTCAGAAAAGTATCATGGGAAAATCGGGTTAATGATTGAAGACAGGGACTCCACAGGAACAATGTCATCTATCTTGAGAGCCTTGAGGGCTCTCAGAGAGTCTGCATGCGTAGAATCTAGGCCCCTTGCACATATGTAGCAGATGAACAGCTTGGATTTTGTGCAGGTCCCCCAACAATTAGAGAAGGGACTGCCTCTAAGGCTGTTGCCTGTCTGTCTGCAAAAATCCTGTACCCCTAATTAGAGTGTTCTGCCTGGCCTTAGTGGGAGAGAGTGATCCAAGTTCTACAAAGACTTAATATGCTGGGTGGGTACTTGGTGAGTGTGGGTGGTGTTTAGTGTATGAGTGACACTCGGAAGGGTGCTTCCCTTCTCAAAAGATAGAATGAGTGGATGACTTTATTAGGTGGTACAGGGAGAAAAGGGGGTGTGATACTAGGTTGTAAAGTGAACAAATAAGTAAATAACCTTAAAAATGTAGAAAAGTATGATATTTAAGAATACACAAGAGAGACAGTAGACTTATAATATCTTTATATTTTCCAAGCAGTTTAGTATGGAGCTCATGAACAGCATTTGATTCTCTGAAGAATAGTGGTCAGTTAAGCTAAATAACTAGAAACTCTGGGAAATAATTAGAAATGGGCAGTGTCTATTTATAATAGTACTTCATTTTTATTACATTAGAGGAAATTCTTAGTGCTCAACAGGAGAAGAAAATCTATGAAATTATGTTTGTGAGATAGCTCTTGCAGTTGTGGGAAGGTCAGTAACTTAAAGGAAAGAAATTTTTCTCAAAGGTTTTGTACCCAGATCTTTCCCCTTTCTAGAATTTTGAGTCACTATATTCTCCAAATCCACCAAGGATTTTATAGTCAAGACAAATGAACATGAAAGGTTTCTCTCCCTTTTTTCTTGGGGAGGGGGCGGTTCAAGACAGGGTTTCTCTGTGTAGTCCTGGCTGTCTTGGAACTTACTCTGTAGATTAGGCTGGCCTCGAACTCATAAATCCACCTGCCTCTGCCTCCCAAGTGCTGGGATTAAGTTTTGTTTTTAATAATAAAGATTCCAAGATAGTGGTTGAAGCAAAATAAAATTTCCATAAGTGACTGTATTCTACACAGTGGCCTTAGGAGATGACCATAAGTCAAACTACAACTAAGACTCATGGTAGAAAATAAACTACAATCAATAATAATCAGCAGAAACCAATCAATGGATCTCACTTGCCTGCTCTTCAAATAACCAGAGAAAAATGTAGTGTGGTAAATTCATAAAAATATTAAAATGTGACTAAAAACAATAATTTGTGGAACAGACAAATAAAATAGCAAATCCAACAACTCAGTGTGACAACAAAATAAAATTCTAGGAATACAGCAAAAAACTAGTTTCTGGAGAAGTAAATAGTACATTTTGTGCTAATGGAGAAAAGAAAAAGTAAATTAAACAAATATCTAAAAGTACCTAAAATGCTGTGGTATCTTATAAAACAGTACTTGGTCACTTTCCTAATACTGTGAAGCTTTAGTACATGTCTTCAAATAGTAATGAACTCAAATAAAATTATTTTTGTTATTATTCCATAACTGTAATTTTTTTAATGTTATGAATTATATAGTAAATATGTATATTTTCTCATGGTCTTGAGTGAGCACTGTGCAAGTGATGTTCCATCCCCAAAGGGGTCATTACCTATAGGTTGACCTGTTACATGAGATAAAATTATAATTAGAGGCCACTCTTTTTAGAAGTAAAAACATGACATTTTTAGACAAAGATGTAAGTATTTCATGTGATACCTCCCTTCACCAATCTTTGGATGAAGTAACTTAAGGTAAACTATTATTTATTATTTAATTAATTTAATTTGATTAATTAAATTAATTAAATTAACTAGTAAATGTCAATAGTTTATTAAATCTGCTTACCAGCTTTGATAAATAGCCTTACTAGAGCAGAAATAAGGAGGAATTTTATAAAACTAAATGAATATGCTTTCTTAAGAACTATAAGAAAGTATTTAGTATTATCTATATAATAAAAGATCATTTAATGAGGAAGTTCATAAAGCAAAGCAAAGAAAAAAATCATTATCATCCAATATTTGACTGTTCAATAGGAATAAAGCAAAACTAAGATTCATTGACAGAATATCATTAGTTTGAAAGACATGGAATTTAAGAAACTAAAGGGGAACCCCTAAACAACTAGGTTATTATCAAAGTTATTGGTTTTTATCAATAAGCTAATGGTAAAGCCCGAGTGTTTAAGATAACAAGTACATAAATCGTTGTACATGGAGAAGTTGAGCTGATGTCTACATAAAGCTGTTATCCTTACTGACTAGCATTCATGAATTGGAAATTATTCTATACTCTGCAAAATGAAAAGGACTAAACACTAACCGAGCTACAAACTCTTAGATTTAAAATTGTTATCCTTCTGCTAGTGCAATATTGGCACAAAGCTTGTTGAGATAACCAATTAATATGTGATTGGATTTGAGGCCCACTCCATTATATAGTATTTATCCCTGACAGTGCTTAGGTAGTCAAGAACCTAAGAATAGATAGATCAAGAACCTAGAGGGACAAATACTACCATTCTGTTAAAGAAATGAACTAATAAAGTGACTCCTAAGAATGATCTACTATACCCTTAGATCTCTTTTTTTCTATCTTTAGAGAAAATTAATCTTGCAGTAGATCAGAATAAATACAGAGAGCTGTGTAGAGAAATGTCCTGATACTATGGACTTATCCCCCAATAGTTTCTGGATTTGTCAGTAAAGAAAGCCAGGGGCTAATTGCTGGATGGGAGGTACAAGCTAGACGTCCAAATAGGAGGAGGAAAAGGTAGATTCAAGGAAAGAGAGATGGTCTTTATGCATGTTTTGGGTGAAGAATAACACAGCAATCATGTGACGTCTTGGGAAGAGCTGGGTCTTAGACTCATGCTGTAGACAGGGTAATATCAGACTCATAGCTATACTCATAGCTCTGGAAAACCAAGTAATAGAATTAGAGTAATGTCTGGCTTCAAAACAAAGATGGTATAAAATGAATGGATCTGTAATTATGAAAAATTTCAATGCATGTTAATATATTTTACAATAATGTTATGATACCTCCATAGAGAGCAAGTGATTACTTTGTGCCAAATGAAAGGGTTGCATTTATTAATTGTCTTCATTACTGTTTTATTCCTATGAAGAGACACACAACTAAGAGACATTGTTGAAAACAAAGTATTAAATTGGAGGCTTAATTAAAGCTTTAATTTATGAAGAATATAAATTTCTCCTTATACATTTCTCTTTTACATTCTATAGCAGGCTAAGTGACTGTATGTGATTTTACTTATTAAAAGTTTGTAGGAGAATAAAACAAACAAAATCATATATACACATATAGACTGCAAAAAGTAGTAGATACTCAAATGTGAAATAATTGTAATATTTGATGATTTCCCACATAACAAATACATTCTGTTGTTTTCCTAGATTATAGCTAATGTAAAGTAATATTAGCTATAACAGTCTGGATAAAGACAGCTGTATTAAAAATGACTTTCTTCTCTGTTGACAAAAATATCACCAGAGATCAAAGTACTATACCACGTTTCACTATCTTTGTCTACTCAGAATTAAGCTATTATTTTATCTAATGTTCCAACAATAAGGAATGTCATAGAAGGTTATCTTCTCATAGCTTTACCCATCAGACTGAGCAACCCTGTTCTAAGGCCAGAAGTAGGTGATGGAAGGGCATTATTCCTAATCAGTGTAGTCCTTCATGAAAGTGAAGGACTGAGTATGTACCTATCATGGCATAGGCTGTGATAGGCCATATTATACTAGGTAAATTTTTCAGGCTAAAAGAAGGAATAATTTTCCTGTGACAAAATACCTAATAAGAGACAACTAAAGAGGGTATAGGATTATTTTGGCCTATATTTAAGAATAAATACAGTCCATTATGACAGGCAATAAATGCATAGCCATTCTTAGGTGACACAACTGTTAGTTCTGAGTCCACAATCAGGAAGCAGGATATAAATTCTGGTGTTCAGTTTGCTTTCTCCATTTTTTTCGGTCTTAGTCCTCAGGCCTTGAAATAGGGTTGCTCAGATGCAGTTTGAATCTTTCTCACCACCCCACTAAACATTTTTGGAAACAATGTCATAGACACACCAAATGTTGTTTAGAATTTCACAGGAATTCTAAATGTCATCGCATTAGCACTGAAGACTAATAATCACAGTGTAAGTCATAGGTCTTCTACTGGACCAGCAGAGGAAGTGTTCTTCTGTTGTACCAAAGGTGGGGCCTGGTGTTGAGGTCTGTGGCTGCAAGGCATGTTAGTTCAAAAGGAGGCAATATTTAAATGAGATATTTTATTGTAAGAAGGAGAAAATAGGCTGGTCAAGTAGAGAGAAGGAACGGAGAGGAAGGAGAGAGAGAATAGAAAAAGAGAGAGAGAAAGGAAAGGAAGAAAGCAAGAGGAGCAAGAGAAAGCAAGAGAAGAGAACAAAGAGCCAGAGAGCAAGAGAGACAGAGAGCAAGAGGAAGAGGGGCAAGAGCAAGAGAGCATAAGAGAAAGGTGAGAGAGGGAGAGGGAAGAGCAAGAAATTGAGGAGGGGGCAAACCAGCCCTTTTATTGTATGGGGCGTGGCATGTCTGGCTTGTGGTCAGATGACTGGGGATAGGGTCCAGCTAGAATGCTGGGAGCTTGGGGCATTGTCTGCCTGATAGAGCACACATCTCCTGCGGGGGCAGCTGTGAGGTGTTGTGACTGAAACAGGGACCAAAGATTCAGGAGTTATGGCCAAGCTCCTTCCACATCCTGCAAGCAGAAATTGCCCCCAGGGGCTCCAGGGCTCAAAGCCAAATACTCACCTGAGGCTAAGTTACCGAGCACAGACCACTGCCCCACACTACCCCACATTCCTCCTCTGTCCTAAGTAAAAATAACTGCAGAGTCATCCTGAGTCATCCTACTGTGATAGCTCAAAATTCATTTACGGAGACTCATGACTGATTTAGTTTCCTTTATAGTTGGATAACTCTAAAACATTTACAGATGGAATGTAGCTATTGCCTTGAATAAAGCATTTTCAGTGTGCTCAAAAGTGACTCTGGATGGCTGCTGGTCTGAGAGTAGCCAAGGGTCTATCAAATGTCAATTATTAAGTAATTTTTGTTCCCAGTATGCAGCTTGTCATACAAAAAAACTAAACATTTAGTGATTTGATTTGTACTTAAGAGTGCTCCAATAGGGAAGGCTACTAGAGATTGATTCTAAAGCTTTGATTCAATTGGTAATCTGCAAGTCCAGATGTTGAAGGTCCTTGGTCCCAATTGGTTTTTGATCTATCAATAAAGATGCTAACAGCCAATAGTTGGGCATGGAGTGGGACACCAAGAGTTACATTGTGAGGATGCACGGAGGGACTGATAGAATCTCTGTAACTGGGGGAAAAAGATGCAGTAATGGCAAAAGATAAAGCCAACCAGTCATGTGAGAGTTTAGTTAAGTGGCCACTGGCCACTTCTCCCATTGGGCCTGGGGTAACAGGGAAAGGTTAGGACTGCCCACCTTTTGACATAGACAAGGCATTTTAAAAATAAGATGATGATGATGATGTGTGGTGTGTGTGTGTGTGTGTGTGTGTGTGTGTGTGTGTGTCTTCATTTGTGAATCCAAAAGTAGTTCCTGGGTGGGTTTGTGTTTGAACTCTCTGGAAGCCAAATCAGTGTAGCAAGAACTCATCTTAACAGAGAGCACCACTCTAATAGATCATAAAAAAATAAAGTAAATAAATTTCTTGAAAAACTTCTAGTGAATTCTAACCTTTTAATCTGGAGTTTTGAATGTGTAGCAACAACAAAAAAGGGAGGTTCTATACACTACAGAAATATAATTTATGTATGAACAATATATTTGTCATGATTTCTTTCATGTATCTATACTTTCATTTTCATTAATTAATTACTGAAGGAATCTTTCAACATAATCCATAGATAATACTGAACTAATTAATCTGTGAAAATCTTTTAAAACATGAGAACATCTGTAAAATGGAAAGGTAATATTGAGGAGGTAAGGGGATACTTCTTTAATGTCAGTCCAATGCAAAGGTAGGTGTATCTCAGAGCTTAAGGCCAGACTGTTAGGCAAGCAAGTTCCACGACAGACAGCACTACATAGAGAAACACTGTCTCAAAAAAAAAAAAAGAGCCAGACAGTAGTGGCATACACCTTTAATCCCAGCACTTGGAAGACCGAGGCAGAGTTCGAGGAGGCCACCCTGTTCTACAGTGTGAGTTCCAGGAGATATAGAGAAACCTTGTCTCAAAAAAAACCAAAACCAAAACCAAAAACAAAAACAAAAAACAAAAGATACCAAATAAGCTAATAATACTGACAATAACAGTAATAATAGGTTAAAATATATTAATTGTGTATTCTTACTTGAAAAGTTTACAGCCAAAATTTTCTATAAACCAATATTTTCAGATGAATTGTCATTATTGATAGACTTAACCAAAAACTTCACTGAGGCTAAAACAAAATGTTTATAATCAGGGAATTTATTAATATATATAACTTATATATATTAATTTATATATTAAGTATTTCACTTACTTCAATATCTTAAATATATTCATTAAAGAATGTGATTACAAAATTCATGACAGAGATCAAATAAAAGAAGTCACAGACAGTCATTGAATTAATATAAATAACACATAAATCTCTCTATGTTTCATGAAACATATTAAAATGTACTTGGTAATCATTTCAAATCTGTCCCTCTTATATAAAATTAATATTATTTAAATATTAATATTAAATATTAAAATTAATTAATTTAATACTTAAATTAAAATATTAAATATTAAAATATGTTCTTAACAGGTAGTCCTTTTCCATTTATTTCTATGATATGCTAAGGGTTTCTGTCATGGGAAATATTTAAAAATGAATCCACCCCGCAAACTCTTTCCCGCCAGATCACGTTGTAGTGCCAATACCATATACCAGTACCTCAACACTATGTCCCGACAGGCTCTTGCTATTTTCTCCCAGCTAGCAGCAACACACACCAACAGTCATTCATCTAGCACCTAGTACCCGGTAAAGCATGACTCTTAAGCCTTAATTATCTAATCAGGTTAATATAATATGAAGATCACAATTGACAAAATGCCAATACAGTAATTTCTGAGTCCAATGATAAAGACAATGTTTTAATCCAATTATCCTAACCTTGTAAAAACTTTAACTTGGTTGTTATAACCATGTAGGGTCTGAATCATCATCTTCCTCTGCCTCCATGATGATTCCCCAGTCCTTCCTGCTCTCTGCTCTTTTCCCTCCTCAACTTCTAGCTCTACCTCTCTACTCCTGTCCAATCACAAATCTGTCACTGCCCTAATGTGATTGGACAGAGAAAATGCTGCAACAGGTTTCAATATGAGATGATGGTGCATCTGACAACAACCAAATCTCCTTGGTGGGTTTTCAAGGATAATTCCCAGTACTCAGTATAAGGAACAGGATGCTAAGTAGTACATGAGGAGTTCCAAATTATAGGAAGTATACACATAGTAGATGTGAGTGAGTGCTTCAATCAAGACTGGTTAGACAGCAAAATCAAGTGTTTTATTGTCAAAATTATACTCATATTTTTGTAGGGTTCTCATAAATCCAACATCACTAAAACACTAAGTCAATGGAAATGACAAAATTTAGTAGCTGTTATTTTAAGTTTTTACATTTCAAGTGTTGTCCCCTTCCCCATTTCCCCTCTGCAAACACCCCACTCATTCCCTCTCCCCTTTGCCACTATGAGGGTGCTTCTGCACACACCTTTCTACTTCCATCTCACCATTGTAGCATCCCCTTATGCTGGGATATTGAGCATCCACAGGACCAAGGACCTCCCCTCCTATTGATGTCACCAGATAAGACAATCCTCTGCTACATATAAAGCAGTAACCATGGGTCTGTCCATTGTATTCTTTGGTTGGTGAGTTATTTCCGAGGAGTTATGGGTGACCAGTTAATTGATATTGTTGTTCTTCCTATGGGGTCAAAATCTCCTTAAGCTCCTTCAGTCCTTCCCTTAACACTTCCTTTGGGGTCCCCTGTTCAGTCTGATAGTTGGCTATGAGTATCTGCATCCGTATTGTTCAGGTGCTGGTAGAGCCTTCCTGGGAACAGCTATAACAGGCTCTTGTTTGTAAATGGTTCTTGGCATCAGCAATGGTGTCTGGGATTGGTGTCTACAGATGGGATGGATTCCTAGGTGATGAGGTCTTTGGATGGCCTGTCCTTCAATCTCTGGTCCACTCTTTGTTCCTGAATTTCCTTTAGACAGGAACAATTCTAGGTTAAAATTTTTGAGATGGGGAACTTGGGGTAATCACTAGAAAGTACCCAGATGCCAGGGAATCAAGAGGTTCCCAGGAACAATGGGGATGACATTAGCTGAAATAGCCAACAAAGCAGATATAGAACCTGTAGACACCATCTCCCGTAGATAGGCACCACCCCTACTTGAAGGATGGAGCCACCCACACATCTCATCCACGTGTTGGTGTTTCTTCTTAAGTTTTATATGGTCTGTTAATTGTGGTTATTGTAAACTTTTAGGCTAATATCCACTTACTAGTGAGTACATACAGTGTATGTTCTTTCGTATCTGAGCTATTTCACTCAGGATGATATTTTCTAGTTCTATCCATTTGCCTGTGAATTTTGAGAAGTTTATTGTAAGCAAGCCACTATTGATCAACCAGCACCACCGTAAAGACATGGAAGCTAAACTACACTGAAGAGAAATTGCACAGTATATTTAAAGGATGAAACCACAAAATAAGGGGAGTAGGATTATGTAGAATTGTCCAACCATATTTTTATATAAGGGACTGAGTAAGGGAATTTTCACCAATCAAATTAGTTGTAGGTTCCTCAGTTTGGGAATACTAACCTATTTGACCCTGACAGACAGATGGAGAAGTTGTCCTTGAGATGTCTGGACACAAGACAACTTGTTCCTTATAATAGAAGCTGTTCAGTTATAATGAAGTCCCCTAGTACTTAGAACTTTGAATTAAGTTATTTCCTATGCTTAAACAGAGTCAGGAAATGAAATAAGTACTTAGGATATAATTCATTTACTTGTTCTTAACTAATATAGCAATGAGTGTGAAGATATCACCTCTTCCCTGAAGGGAATTTCAATGAACAACACTGTAAAATTTGATTTTGTTCATTCTAGCAATTTATTTTAATTTTGTTTATTTGATTGCTTTTTGTTAACTTTATTTGTGGAGTGCAGACTGAGGAGGTTATTTGAGCAAATTTATCTTTAGTGTGTCACTGTACCTTTACAGACAAATACAACATATCTTTGACACTGAAGATAATAGTGATAAATTTTAGTATTAAATTTAATACTGGTCACATTATAGCTGCCTTTCATCATCATCAACATGTTATTAAATCTCCTTTGAAATAGTTGATATGAAATTTTTATGATATTTATTAGTTTTATAATTAAATTAGTTCATAATATAACCACATATACATAAATACTCTTTGATATTATTTACCACCACATTACCCTTGTTTTTCCATCCTGCCTCCTTTGTTCCTCTCTTTGAAATGACCAAATAGTCTCATGTACTCTTTTTTTAAAAGACTGTGTTTGAGAGATTTATAGATTGCCTGTGTTTGAGAGAGCATGCAATATTAATTTATATCTCTCTGATTATGATATTAGTATGGTCTCCAGTTCAACTTATATCCTTGTAAATGATGTAATTGTGCCCAATTATTTAGTATTCTAAGTTTATTTTTGACAATCTCAAACTATATTGAATATATAGTTTTCAAATTTATCTGTATAACTTTCTCCTATTTCCTTCCCATTCATAATGATCCCTTCTACTTTCTTGTTTGTTGAAACAGAGTTGCAATTGTCGTGTCATACCAAGAGACATAATTTCATTGTGTCTGTTCCATTTTGTACTTCTTCTATTCTTTCCTATGCAAGGAACTGTGGGCACTAGAAAGAATATTCCAGATGTTTAGGTGGTGAGAAGTTGCAGGATCCTGCTCCGGGGGTGGGAAAAGGCACACCTGGAGTTGGCACACCAAATTGCTGGAGTTGGGCTCCAACTCTCGGGCATCACAGACTTCACTAGGTATTATGGAAGAGCCAGTTCTAGAGTTCCTGCACCACATGGAGGCCCGGTATATCAGGTTCTCATTCTCAAATATCCCAGATATCACTGTATATCATAGAAGTGTTGAGAACAGAGTGAGGACCCGTGGGAAGACTCTGGAGTGGGGATAAGAGGAAAAGATTAGGAAGAGAGAGCTCTGGCAGGCTACCACAGGGACAAAAGTCCTCAGCTTGATCGCTGGCTAGCTTGGTTGGCAGACTGCTTAGTTTGGCTGGTGGCCATGTCTGGAGCACAGGGTGGCCTCCCAGTGGGAGGTTAGAACCATGGCCCACTAGGGAAAGACCTGCTCCATTCTTACAGAACAGTGGCTCCCAGTGAGCACAGATGGCCCATGGTTTTAAGGTGTTTATTATAGAAAGGCAGAGAGAGGGAAAGAATAGAGAAGCAGAGGCCAGCCATGGCCAGGTGGAGAGAGGGGGAAAGGGAAGGGAAGAAAGAGGGTGAGAGGTGATAGTAAGAGCAAGAGGGTAAGAGAGGGAGCAAGAGAGGGAGCATGGGGCATATAGCCCCTTTTATAGTGGGTTGGGTCATCCTGGCTGTTGCCATGTAACTGTGGGGGTAGAGTCCAGATAGAATACCAGGAGCTTGGGACATTGCCTACATGACTGATGGCCACACACCTCTCTGCAGGGGGCTTTGGGAAGCTGTAGCTTCATCAGGAGGCATGACCAAACACCTACCATCCCTTAGGATCATGGGGGTTCAAGGCCTGTGCTTGACTGAGGACCAGCCTGTCTATGCACAGCTTACTGCCCCATACCTAAGAATATGTGAAACATCTCATTTAAACCACCATAATTCACTATTTGAGAATTCTGCTTAAATATCAATTCACTTACTGAACATTGATTTGTTGAAACATTACAGGGTATCAAACACTATGTTGAGAATGGGAAAATTAAAAAGAATAGAACAACTCAAATTCTGTGCTTTAGAAATTTGTAGATATTTAAAATAATATTTGTAGATATTTAAAATAACATGATAATAGTGATATAGAAGTATTGTAGAAAAAAGATCTATGTCAGAATTCACTATGGAGATTTACAAATTCTATCTTTAAATAAATAAATTACATGTTAATATAGATGTGGAAAAAGTACTTGTGAGTGCCCACATTATTGTCAAAAGCAAGATGTAAACAATGATAGGAAATGATACCATGGATGAATGTAACCATGGAAATCAAGTCTAGAGTGTGTGCATGAGTATGATAAAGTTGAAGTAAGGTAAACACCCGGTGATGTAATTTGTGAATGCCTTAATTATATTTGGCTAAGTGTAGCTTAAATACCCCAGTTTGGACATTACAAGTCACTCACTCCCAGAGTCCCACAGAGAAGCAGTCATGCTGAGAGATTGAGTCCTCTGACCTGGACATCCTTTGTGGAACAAGAAAGCCTGCACTGCAGACTGAGCTCTAGCTCAACCCAAAAGTAGAAGGACATATTTTGAGCCTTACCTGATGCATGGCCATCAAGCCAGGCTACAAAATTGAGCCAGACTGGAGGTTAGTGAAGTGTGTGTGTGTGTGTGTGTGTGTGTGTGTGTGTGTGTGTGTGAATGAGTGTGACTCCATTTCTCTATTTATTGCTATTTATGAATAAATAAATTATTATAACCTGAACTCGAAGTCCCAGGTTCTCTTCTCTCCTCTGTCCTCAATCCCAACAGTTGGCATAGTCGGCAGGATTGGTCATTAGTGACTGATCCTGAGGAAACCAGCCAGGGCCCTGTTTAGCAGCCATGATTTAAATTTTGAGCCATTTACTGGGTGGTAGAATTTGGATATACTCTTCTTAGTCTGAGCTTGAGAACCCTTACTCAGCAGTCACTGACCTCCCTTGAAGTTGAAACTCCAAGACACCTTGAAGCCAACTTGAACTGAAGTCTCTGAGAGGACCAGGCAAGGAGGAAGAGCAATCCAGCACAGATAGTAAATCAAGGAACCAGGAAGGACTGGAGCACACCACCTTAAAGCTAACTCTAGCCAGAAGCTCCCGAGGGAGCCAAGGTAAGAGGAAGCCCCTAAGCCCTGTGAAAGTATCATTAGTGAAACGTCTAATAAGATATATGGATAAATTATTTATTGAATTATTGAAAAATTTACCAGGAAGTAATATTACCTGGTATGATAAAAAGAAAATAGTAAAGGCACTGAACCATGTAGCCTGTAAATTAACACCATGAGCAGTAAAAAGCCTCATCAATATCGGGTACAGTGCTCACTGCCATGCCACAGGTGGCATACACCATGGCAGTGCCACAACCAGCACCTATAAACAGGCTAGAAAGACTAAGACATCCCTTTCAACCTCAGTGATGCAACATCTAAAACCCAGAATAGCATTACCCATCATACAACCTGACCATACCACCAAAGTGGTTAAATGGCTATTGGACACACGTAGCGAAATTAATGTATACAACCTAGATGAAGGACAGATTCCAAAGGCTCCATAGGAGTAGAAGGAGTTGGAGAGAAAGTCAGAATCCCTATAAATAGAATAATATTGCAAGTATATCATAAGCATTATGAGCTAGATTATACTCCGTGCAGTGCCCCAGAAAATATCATAGGACTTCTTACAATACACAAATTATTTCTGAAATATTTGCCTTATAAAAGAATACTAAAGATAATACTGGCTATAGTCAAAATTCCACCTTCTTTTACACCACAATATATCATAAAAGGTAGGAATGGAGGGAGTGGAGGTTACCAAATAAATGTTATTTTAAAATATTATAGAACTGACACTAATTTTTAACTACAACATCCCCATTTGGCCAGTAAAAAAACTGAATGGTAAATGGAGATTCACAGTAGACTACAGGAACATAAACAACATATCAAAGAAGATGCCTAGACAATTGCCAGATGTAGAAGATAAATTCATGTGAATCAGACAGGTGACACCCAAATGGTTAGACACAATAGAACTAATAGACATGTTCTTTGGCATTCAACTATATCCCAACTCTACAGAAATCACCACATTCTCATGGGAAGGAAAATACTATCAATATACTAGAGTTCCACAAGGATACAAAAACAGCCCAAGTATTGCACACAATACATTGAGATGGACTTTAGATTCATTTAACATACCAGAAGAAGTAACAATATTCTCATATGTTGATGACCTTCTATTGACAGCAAATGTCAAACAAGTGCTGCATAAAACAGTAGTAGACTTAATTGTACACCTAACAAATGAAGGATAGGACATTAATAAAGACAAAGTAAAGGGACCAGCAGAGTAAGCTAAATTCTTCAGAGTATACTGGTCAACTAGAAGAACATTCATTTCCCCAGAAGTAATTAAATACTTAAATAACTTACCAAAACCTCAGAATAAGACATAAACCTATCATTTCATAGGTTTATTTGGGTATTGGAGGCAACATATACCATACCTGCAATTTTTGCTTCAACAATTACACAGCATAGTGAAAAAAGGATCTGATCTTACCTGGGGACCACCCCAGGAAAAAGCAGTAAAAATTGAATTAGAATATAGAGAGCAATTTAGTAACTTAATTTACATCAATGCAGATAACACAATAATAATAGATATCCCCTTTATAAAGGGATATGGCAATTGGAATATATTTGTTAAACAACCACTGATTAAACCAATTGGCTTTTATTATAAATGCTTCCTTTGGCCAGACACCAGTTATTCACTCTTTGACAAAACAATATGGATTGCCTATGGAGCACTCCACATGTACCACAGAATCCTAAGATGGAACTCAGTGGTACTCTGATCCATCATGCCCATTCTTGAATGGGTAAAAGCACCAGAAGAGGCATTAGCAGGGATGCTGATAGAAAGGAAACATATTACAATGGAAATGTTACCCCTCGGGGAGTTCTTTCAAGGAGCAAACCAGACAGCACAGGGGACAGTACCAATAGTGTTAGAGCAAATACTGGCATCAATTAACAGAAGCCAGGTACCACTGACACTCAACAACTCCCCTCCCCAGAAACAGGTACCCATAGGAATATGGAGGGGTCAATAAATACTCCCCCTTTCAGGCTGGAAGACAGAATGGTACTAATAGAGGAAAGAAAGAGCAAATCAGCACACATGAAATAGTCATAGCAGCCCTATTGGTGGCTAGACAGTCCCCCAAGGATGGAAAGGACTTACACCCTTTAAAGGATTCTTTGTGTATGGCCAAAAGAGTAGCAACTTGGTCAGGAAAATGAAGACTAACATAATGGAAAAATCAATGGAAAAGACCTATGGTGTAAAGAAGCTTGGATGGAGATAGCTCAAATCAGTAAAGACATAAGAATTAAAGTATATCATGTAGACACCCACCAAAACAAAGCTGACCTATAAACCAAATATAATAACGAAGCAGCCAGGTTGGCAAGTATGGCAATAAAACTTAAGACACATTACCAGAGCAAGCAGACAGGACCTACAATACTTAAAATTAAAGGAAATGAACCAAAGTGACTCCCCCCACACAGGTAGTGATTACAAGAAAAGAAATAGAGTAAATACACAAATTCCTCAGGCATGCAGGAAGCCATACAACATACCAATGGTTCACTCAAAGAAATATATCCATAACATGGAATAAAATTAAGAATGTCTTACAGAAATGTGAAGGATGCCCTACAAACAAAACCTGATTTAAACATAATTACCTTGAAATAGACTCTCACAGACTACATTTTAATCACACACTCCCAACTGATTGCATAGGACCATTAAACAAGTTTAAGAAACAGTATGCAT
This sequence comes from Mastomys coucha, assembly GCF_008632895.1. NCBI lineage: Eukaryota > Metazoa > Chordata > Mammalia > Rodentia > Muridae > Mastomys > Mastomys coucha. Next base: position 119,689 of record NW_022196912.1, on the reverse strand, counting down.
TCACAATATTAGATGTTTGCACAGGATTAGGTATGGCCAAATCATGATCAAACCAGACCAAAAACTAACAATATTTACATTGTGGTCATTGATGTCAGCTTATGGTATACCCCAACTAATACAAACTAATACTGGTAAAATCATACAAAGACTGGCAAAAATCTTGACATAATGTGGGAATTCCACTTGGCCTATAACCCAAGGGCTGCAGGCAGTATTGAAAGATGCAATGGATTACTTAAATGGATTTAGTAGATATCTACAGAATATTTCATCCCAAAACAAAGGAAACCAACTTCTTCTCAGCAACACATGGTACCTTCTCCAAAATTGACTATATAATTGGTCACAAAACAATCCTCAACTTATGCAAGAAGATTGAAATAATACCGTGCATCCTATTAGATTCCCATGGCCTAAGATTGGTCTTCAATAACAGAAAACACTACAGAAAGCCTACATACATGTGGAAACTGAACAACTCTCTACTCAATAATAACTTGGTCAGAGAAGAAATAAAGAAAGAAATTAAAGACTTCCTGGAATTTAATGAAAATATTGACAAATCATACCCAAACTTATGGGACACAATAAAAGCAGTGCTAAGAGGAAAGTTTGTAGCATTAAGTGCCCTGGTAAAGAAACTGAAGAGATTTTACACTAACAACTTAACAGCACACCTGAAAGAGCTAGAACAAAAAGAAGCAAACTAAGCCAAGAGAAGTAGAAGGCAGGAAATAGTCAAATTCAGAGTTGAAATCAACCAAATAGAAACAAAGAAAACAATACAAAAAAATCAGCTGTACCAAAAGCTGGTTCTTTGAGAGAATCAGCAAGATAGATAAACCCCTAACCAAACTAACTTAAGTGCCTAAAGGCAGAATCCAAATTCTCAAAATCAGAAATGAAAAGGGACACATGACAGCAGAAAGGGAGGAAATTAAAAAAATCATCAGATCTTACTATATAAGCCTATACTAAAAAAAAAAAAACTGGAAAAATTTATATGAGATGACGGTTTTCTAGACAGATGACACATACCAAAGTTAAATCAAGAGCAGTTAAACTATTTAAACATGCCCATATCACACAAGGAAATAAAGGAAATTATTAAAAAGCTCCGAACCATAAAAAGCCCAGGGCCAGATGGATTTAGTGCAGAATTCTACCAGACCTTCAAAAAAGACCTGACACCAACTTTGCTCAAACTATTTCATAAAATAGAAAGAGAAGGAACACTACCTACCTCATTCTATGAAGCCACAATTACTCTGATAACTAAACCACACAAGGACCCAACCAAAAAGACCAAACTTGCTTATGAATATCAATACAAGAATACTCAATAAAATTCTTGCAAATGGAATTGAAGGACACATCAAAACCATCATTCTACACAATTAAGTATGCTTCATCCCAGGGATTCAAGGTAGATTTAATATATGAAAATCCATTAATGTAATCCACTATATAAACAAACTCAAAGAAAAAATCATATGATCATCTTCTTAGATGCAGAAAAAGCATTTGACAAAATATGACACCCTTTTATGTTAAAAGTACTTTAAAGATCAGGAATTCAAAGCCCATACCTAAACATAATAAAAGGAATTTACTGCAAACCAACAGCCAATATCAAATTAAATGGATGCATACATGAAGCTATCCCCCTGAAATTAGGGACAAGACAAGGCTGCCCACTCTTTCCCTACCTAGTCAATATAGTAATCAAAGTGTGAACTTGAAAAATAATAGAACAAACAGAGGTCACAGGGATACAAATTGGAAAAGAAGAATGTAAACTATCACTATTTCCAGATGATATGATAGTGTATATAACTGACCCCAAAAATTATACCAGAAAATTTCTCCAGCTGATAAACATCTTCACCAAAGACAGGAATATAGAATTAACTCAAATAAATCAGTAGCCTGCCTTTATGCAAAAGATAAACAAGCTGAGAAAGAAATTAGGAAAACAAGTTCCTTCACGATAGCCACAAATAATATAAAATATCCTGGATTAACTTTAACCAAACAAGTGAAAGACCTGAATGACAATAACTTCTAGTCTCTCAAGAAAAAAAAAAAATGAAGAAGATCTCAGAAAATGAATAGATCTCCCATGCTCATGGATTGGCAAAATTAACATAGTCAAAATGGCCAACCTACCAAAGGAAATCTATAGATTCAATGCAATCCCCATAGAAATCCCAACACAATTCTTCAAAGACATAGGAAATGCAATTCTCACATACATCTGGGAAGGGAAAAAAACTGGGAATAGCAAAAACAATTCTTAACAATAAAAGAACAGCTGGGGGAATCACCATCTCTGATCTCAAGCTTTACTACAGAACAATAGTCATAAAACTGCATGGTATGGATACAGAGACAGACACGTTGACCAATGGAATAAAACTAAAGACCTAGAAATAAAACCACACACTTACAGTCAATTGTTCTTTGCAAAAGATGCCAAAAATATACAATGGAAAAAAAAGAGCATCTTCAATAAATGGTCCTGGTCTAACTGGCTGTCTTTATGTAGAAGAATGAAAATAGACCCAGATTTGTCACCTTGTACAAAGCTCAAGTCCTAGTGGATCAAGGACCTCAACACAAAACCAGATACACTGATTGTAATAGAAGAGAAAGTGGGAAAGAGCCTTGAACTCATTGACACAAGTGGAAATTTCCTAAGCAGAACTCCAGTGGCTCTTACTCTAAGAGGAAGAATTAATAAATTGGACCTAATGAAACTAGAAGGCTTCTGTAAGGAAAAATACATAATCCAGAAGACAAATAACCTACAGATTGGAAAAAAAGTCTTCAATAACCCCACAACCAGTAGAGGGCTAATATCCAAAATATGTAACAAACTAAAGAACTTATTCCCCCAAAACCAAACAACCCAATCAAATACTGTGTTATAGAACTAAACCGAGAATTCACAATTGAGGAGACTTGAATGGCTGAGAAGCACCTAAAGCAGTGTTCAAAGTCCATAGTGATACCAAAAATGCAAGTCAAAATGGCCCTGGTGCTAAGGTAGAAACTTTACACCAATCAGAATGGCTAAGATCAAATATTGGAGAGGATGTGTAGAAAGAGGAACACTGCTCCATTGTTTGTGGGATTGCAAACTGGTACAACCACTCTGGAAATCAATCTGGAGGTTCCTCAGAACATTGGAAGTAGATCTACCTGAAGACCCAGCTATACTACTCTTGGGAATATACCTAAAAGGTGCCCCACCATGCCACAGGGTCACATGTTCCACTATGTTCATAGCAGCCTTATTTGTGATAACTAGAACCAGGAAACAACTTAGATCTCCCATGACAGAAAAATGGATACAGAAAATGTGGTTCATTTACACAATGTAATACTACTCAGCTACTAATAACAAGGACATCTTGAGTTTTGCAGGCAAATGGAAGGAACTAGGAAATATACTGAGTGAGGAAACTCAGAAGCAAAGGGACATACATGGTATGAACTCTCAAATAAGTGGATATTAGACAAAAAAATATACAAGATACAGTCCACAGAACTCACAAAGGTCAACAAACTTAGATGCCTAAGTAAGGATGCTTCAGTCCCATTTGGGAGAGAGAAGAAAGCTATCACAAGTGGGGAAGGAGGGAGGGACCTGGGAGGGAAAGTGTAGGGTGGAGTGGAAGGGAGAGAGGAACCTGATGTGGTATTGGGTATTGGCTGAGGGCAAGCAGAAAGAATGGAAACAAGCAACCTTGGGAGATAAGAAGTTGAGGAACCCTCCAGGATGTGCCAAAGATGTGGGAGGTGAGTGGCTCTCAGGACTCACCTTAGACGCAATGCTGGACATAAAGGCTAAGGAAGTTACAGAGCCTACCTCCAGCAGGAAGACAGGACATCAAGTAAGGGATGGCATTGCCATCCTACAGTCGCATACTGTACATGGAAACGTTATGAAAATAGATTATGCACTGTATGAACCCCATTTTATAAGCCTTATGGGATCTTCAGAAATACTCAGATCTGTAGTTCTGGTTTCCAAAAGGCTCCAGGGGATGGAATGTAAGGAACAAGATTTAAACAACGATAGGAAATGATACCATGGATGAATGTAACCATGGAAATCAAGCCTAGAGTGTATGCATGAGTATGAGAAAGTTGAAGAAGTAATGTATGAATGCCTTAATTATTAATGTAGCTTAAATACCCAAGACTGGCCATTTGCAAGCCACTCACTCCCAGAGTCCCACAGAGAGATGCAGTTGTGCTGAGAGATTGAGTCCACTCATGGAACAAGAGAGACTGCACTGCAGACTGAGCTCTAGCTCAATCCCAAAGTAGAAGGACATGTTTTGAACCTTACCTGATGTGCTGCCATCAAGGCAGGCTAGGACACTGGGCTAGACTGGAGGTTAGTGAAGTGTGTGTGTGTGAATGAATCCAATCACATCTCACTATTTATTGCTACTTATGAATAAGTGTCCTCAATCCAATTCGTGACAATCATAAAGCAACAAAACAGCTCAGATGGAGACATTCAACTTTTTTTTTCAATTATCAAGGTTTACATTAACTTTTGGTAATAGTTACACTGAGGCAAATTCCATGTTATTTAATACAATAATTGCACTTGTACAAATCAATAATTTTTGCTATACTTAACATTCACTCTCAAGATATATCATACCAACCATTTCCGTCAATCTGGCTATTAATTGATTTTAATTATCAAATTGAATACCAATTAATACAAATACAAATTAGTGATTTGCTATTTTCTTCCAAATTATAACATCTTGTTAGGAATTGTTTTAATATTGTTGATTCCTTTAAGCAACAGTGATATTCTTGCAAAAGTATTTCTTTCTATAAGTGAGAATTGGTTAACTTCTTTTTGTTAAAGTAAATAATGTACGTATGCTCTAGAGCACAAGCTATATGCTCTTTGGGTAATTTTATTATGAATCACATATTTTCCTACTTTAAATGAGATTAATACCTGAATTTCACTTTGTGATGAATGATTACTTGAAACATTTCTTTATCAGTTTATACTATGCTAGATTTTTATATCAATTATTGTATAAAGTAACATCTTGAAAAGTTTAAATATGCTAAATCTTCACTAGTTGAAATATTGATAACTGTGGCAGTTTCTGGATGGCCTTTCCTTCAGTCTCTACTCCACACTTTGTCCCTGTATTTCCTCCCATGAGTATTTTCTTCCCCCTTCTAAGGACTGAAGCATCCACACTTTGGTCTTTCTTCTTGAGCTTCACATGGTCTGTGAATTGTATTTTGGTTATTCCCCGAGCTCTTGGGCAAATATCCACTGATATGGTATATCAGTGAGTGTATACCATATATATTCTTTTGTGACTGTGTTACCTGACTCAGTACACTATTTTCTTAGTTCCATCCATTTGCTTAAGAATTTCATGAAGTCATTGTTTTTAATAGCTGTGTAATACTCCATTGTGTAAATATACCACATTTTCTGTATCTATTCCTCTCTTGAAGGGCATCTGGGTTATTTGCAGCTTCTGGTTATCATAAATAAGACTGCTATGAACAGGACTGAAGGAGTTGAAGGGGTTTGCAACCACCATATGAAGAACAATACTATTAATCAACCAGAACCTCAGAGCTCTCTGGGACCACCAACCAAAGAGTAGACATGGAGGGACCCATGGCTCCAGCAGCATATTTGGCAGAGGATGGCCTTTTTGGCATCAAAGAGAAAAGAGGCCCTTTGGCCTCTGAAGGTTCAGTGCCCCAGTGTAGGGGAAATGCCAGGGTGGGGCGGAAGGAGTGGGTGGGTGAGTGGGGGAACACCTTCATAGAAACAGAGGAGGGGGCATGGGCCAGGGGGTTTCCAGGAGAATAACATTTGAAATGTGAGTAAAGAAAATATCCAATAAAAAAGAAATATTGTTAACTGGAATCTTTTATTCCAGTCTCAATATTTTCTATTTATTTTACTTGCCAAAATATCCTAACTAGATTTTCCAGTATTATGTTAACCAGAGAGTAAAGCATATATCCTTGATGTTTTTACTGCCTCAGCCACTTTCAGTAAAATGTAAAGAAGCATAGAATATATGATATGTTCAGGTAAATAAAGGGAATGAGATTGTTAAATTAATCTAAAATGTCAAACTGAAAGAATAAAATTGTTTCCTCTCTCTCATTCCCCCTGTCTATCTCTCTCTCTGCCCCTCATTGCTCCTGTGTGGGTATGTGTGTGTGTGTGCATGTGTGTGTGTTTGTGTCTTTTTCATCTGTCTGTATATGTATTATGTAAATTTTAATAATGGTGTAGGAAATGCTAGTAAGGAATGAACTATAGGAGAGAATTCAGAGCTCAAAAATGAAGGAAGGACATAAAAAGGTATTTGGATGTCATGAAAATGGGGAGACATTTCATGGAAAGGAGGAGGATATAACAAAGGGAGGATAGAACAAAGGAAGGGTTGAGGGTAGATGAAAATAACATATAATGGTATAGATGTGTGAAAAATGTCAAATTGTAATTGTTTGAGTGAACCCAAAACTTCAATTATGAAAGCATCTAGAAATATCACAAGGAAAATTTACCACAAAAGTTTGTATGGTATTGAAATCTGTAGCTTCTACTTTTAAATTTTCTTTCTTTTTTCCCTCTTTTCTTTCTTTACTGTCAAACATACTAGATAGCTAACAATAAGATATTTGCTGCAAAGATAAATTTGATTTACTAGTTCATTTTCAAAACAGAATGATGTATTCTAAAAACATAAACATGAATTTATCATGGAAAATTAATATCCAGAAGTAGCTGTGAATAAAAATATGCTTAGAGGTACTTTTGTTTAACAAAAAAATAAAGCTTTCTTGGTCAACTTATTAGGAAAAAATATCACACCCTAAATTTGCATTTATTTAATGAAGTCTCTAGGATAGTTTGATTCTGTATGTATTTACTTTGTCCCTAAGAACAGACTATGCAAAAGTTTCACTTTTATTTCATATCTGGAAACAAATGAAAATGTAGTTTATGAGATTAAAAATAAACAAGATTTCAGGAATTTGCCATCACATTATTTAAATGTATATGTAGAAACACATTAAATCATACAATAGCTAATTGGTTCTGATATGCAATCATTTTTTTTTTCTTTTTCTCAGTTGCATACACTGAGACACTTGGAAAATAAGTGTTCCTATTACTGTAATATGTACAGTGTGAGCAATGTGACTATGGATTCATCTGTATAGGAAAAACACTGAAAATGTGTTGGTTAACTAATAGCTATTTTAAATTTCAATTTTATTAATTGACTACACAAGGTTCTTGATCTCTTTTATTTTAATTTGGCTTTATGTACTAATAAAAACTTCACAGAGAAGTTGCCTCTAATATTGATAAAGACTCTCTGCTTTCAGTAAAAATTAATGTTTTTATCATGAATCAAGAATATAATGAAGTTTATATATTCTACTTATACTCATTAAATATTTTCAAGTTTCTATATGGTTTGTAGCTCAATTTTCAGTTGTTAATAACGTATTTCAATAAATAGTCATGTATTCTTCTCTGAATGGTTATGTTTATTTCCTTATTAATGTATTGAATTAAATTATTGACTATCTTACTATCCCCTTTATTCTAAAAGCAATACTTTCTTAAATATTTCTTTGAATTGTTTATTAATGTTTTCATTTAAATACATTTTGCCATTTGTTATTGTAATTTTCAGTACTTTTCCCTTTATATCTAGAAAAAAGGGGGTTAAACAGTGTATAATCTAGAGTGCATGAAATATTTTGTACTGAAGGCCACCATAACATAACTTCTACTTTCTATATTCTACCCTTTATGGTAAAAACTAACACAAGTACACACACATTCAAACACATACTCACTCCTGAGTTTTTGTAGCATAACAAATTTACTACTTTGAAATTATTTTGTAGAACTTTTTATTGTTTACTGTTTGCCTGCATATAGCCATTTGCACTGTATGGATGCTGACAATTGACTGTGAGCTACCATGTCAGTAATGGGGACCGAACTTAGGTCCTCTGTAAGTACTCTTAAGCATATTATCTCTCCAGACACTAGGGTAATTATTAACTAAATAATTTATGATATGTTTAAAATAATTCTTAAAAAATTATGAAATCAACAAGACATAAAAACAATTATTTCTATTAGTTTCAATGTATCTGCTTTGATGTGGGGGTCCCTGATCCACTTGGACTTGAGCTTTGTACAAGGAGAGAGGAATGGATCGATTTGCATTCTTCTACTTGCTAACCGCCAGTTGAGCCAGCACCATCTGTTGAAAATACTGTCTTTGTTCCACTGGATGGTTTTAGCTCCTTTGTCAAAGATCAAGTGACCATACATGCGTGGGTTCATTTCTGGGTCTTCAATTTTGTTCCATTGATCTACCTGCCTGTCACTGTACCAATACCAT
>NW_022196912.1:90188-110089 GCF_008632895.1 Mastomys coucha | reverse complement strand
TTTTGGAGGGGAAACTGGGAAAGGAGAAATTTACATGTAAATAAAGAAAATATCTAATAAAAAAACATAAATAAAAAAAAGAAAAAAAAACAATTACTTCAAGAGATGGAAGTGCTAATTACTATGCATTGATTATCAAATCATTATACTGATCAGATCCACACATAGATTGTAGTATATTCACTAAGGCAATATAACAGTCCTACAGACCCATAAGACATAAACTCTTCATTGTTTCTGCTAAACATAATCTTGTCTGATCCAGTGTTCTTTGACTTCAACACTGTTTATATCAAAGTCTTTCATGGTTTCCACCACATTTTCTTCAGTATTCAACAGATTAGCCTGAGACAACACAGCTTATTTGTATTCCTAGAAAATATGTACAACATTCAGGAATTGTGATGTATTATTTGCATCTTCAACTGTATATAGTCTGTCTACCCTTGGTATACTACATTCATTAAGGACACACTCAAATCCATAAGATTTGCATATCATGTTCTATCTATCACCTTAGCCATGAAAATCCATTTGACTCCTCCTTGACTCTATTGGTTCCTGTTCAGGCTTCACTAGTAATGCCCTACTTTTCCTAGAGAAATGAACAAATTTCTCCACACACCACACAAATCACTACTGACATTCAAATACATTAATCAATATAAGACAAGCTTATATTACTCATTGATATTATACACTCACTGAGTGTATTTGGAGGTACTTATAGCAGTAATGGTTACCAATGCAGCTGCATTTCCAAAAGCCATATTCTAGAATAGATTACAATTAACAAAATTATCTCTCTAGTATGCCATGAAAAACTTACACACAGATATATTACCAGGTGTTCTCTTTGCCTCCACTAATTACTTATAGTTTATATAACTATGTAGAGGAGTCTCATAGTTTTCTTTATTATGATTTGTTTATTCTTGTGAGCTATGTAATCACTGTAAGTCTCTATTTTTCCTCTAGGGAAAAGTGTCTTAATCCAGAGGAAACTGTTGTGTAGTATATCAGGAAAATGTCTTATATTCATTAAATATATAGACACTTTTCTCTGCAGATAATGATATGTTTTTGTTCATTATGCAAGCAGATGCTAACTTGTGCCTTAGGGAGACCTTGTACTTACCAGTAACTAACATAATTATAAAGGCTTCTTGCAAGGGATGGTGGGACAGTGAAAGAAGGAAGGCGACAGAGCAATGAGAAGATTGGCAAGTGGTATAGAATCTAATTTTCAAATACTCTTTGTTTCATTTTCCATTTATGTTTCCCATAGTACTTTATCAGCATTTAACTGCAGATCATTACCTCATATCTTCACTCACTTATAATGTAATGCTATCTTAAACAAATCAAAGATATTTTCAGTGATCTATGTGGAAATAAAAATTTGCTGGAGCTAGCAAAATAAAGGCTAATTCTAGTACAAGTTTCAGAATTATCTAACATATAGTATGAAGTGAGTTCTCCACTTAATATTTACCAGATTTTCAGAAATAAAAACTTCATACAACTTTTGGTTCTTTTGGACTTTTCTTCCTAACATTCCTAGAATATTTTGATACTTGATACCATTTTCTTCCTTTATATCTTATGTTTCAATTATGTCGTAGTCAGGATTTCTATTCCTGCAAAAACATCATGACCAAGAAGCAAGTTGGGGAGGAAAGGGTTTATTCAGCTTACTTCCATATTGCTGTTTATCACCAAAGGAAGTCAGGACTGGAACTCAAGCAGGTCAGGAAGTAGGAGCTGGTGTAGAGGACATGGAGGGATGTTCCTTACTGGCTTGCTTCCCCTGGCTTGCTCAGCCTGCTCTCTTATAGAACCCAAGACTTCCAGCCCAGGGATGGCACCATCCACAAGGAGCTCTACCCCTTTGATCACTAATTGAGAAAATGCTCCACAGCTGGATCTCATTGAGGCACTTCCCCAACTGAAACTCCCTTCTCTGTGATAACTCTAGCCTGTGTCATTTGAAACACAAAACTAGCCAGTACAATTGACCCCTTGTCAACTTGACACATAAACACATCACTATTAAGCCTCAACCCTTACATTCTTATTCATCCCCAAGATCTAAAGTCCCACAGTCTTTACATACTAAAAGTTCAATCAATTTAAAATGTCCAATATCTTTTAAAATTCAAGGTCTCTTAACTGTGGGCTCCACTAAAATACTTTCTTCCTTCAAGAGTGAAAAATATCAGGGCATAGTCACAATCAAAAGCATAACCAATGTCTAGGATCCACTTATGATCTTCTGGGCTCCTCTAAGGGCTTTGTTCACTTCTCCAGCTCTGTCCTTTGTAGCAAACATCTTGTCTTTTAGGCTCCAGATGCCTGTACTCCACTCCTGCTGCTGTTCTTGGTAGTCATTGAATGGTACTGGCATTCCCAAAACACTGCTGCCTTCTGCTTTAACTAGGCTTCAACAATATCCTCTCATAACCTGTCTTCATAGTGCGAAGCCTCAACTCCTTTGTATGACCCCTTCAGTCCTGGGCAATCAATTGCAAACCAACGCTGCCCCTTCACCAATGGCCTTCCATGGCCTCTCACTCTGCCAATCCTCAGCTGCTCTTCATGACCCTTTCATGCCTTCAAAATCAGTACTACCTTGTTGACTCTTACACATTACCAAGTCCTGCTGCAGCACAAGGTATAACTTTGGCTATTTCTGGAACACAGCCTTTTTTGCTCAGAAAACACTTCCCAGAAGATGTCACCTCAGTGGTGCTGGTCTCTTCTTAATCACCACTAATTTCTTAGCTCCAGCTAACCAGCATCAATAGTCCCAGTAATGCAAAGTTTTCGCTTTAGTAGTTCTGGTATCTTGTTAATTACAGCTGATTCTTCAGTCCCAGCTAACCAAAACCACAGAATCTTCACAATCAAAACAACATGGCCCTAAAGAGAGTTTTTATTCTTCCCTCTGAAATTTCACAAGCCAGGCCTCCATCTCTGCACTGTTCTCAACATGATCTTCAAAGTTCCCACAGAACATTCCACAGAGTTCTTAATAACCAGTGGCTCTTCTAGCTCAAAATTCCAAAGTCCTTCCACAGTCCTCCCCAAAACATGGTCAGGTTGTCACAGGAAAAGCCCACTCCTGGTACCAATTTGTCTTAGTCAGGGTTTCTATTCCTGCACAAACATCATAACCAAGAAGCAAGTTGGGGAGGAAAGGGTTTATTCAGCTTACTTCCACATAGCTGTTGATCACCAAAGGAAGTCAGGACTGGAACTCAAGCAGGTCAGGAAGCAAGTTATTGCAGAGAACATGGAGGGATGTTCCTTACTGGCTTGCTTCCCCTGGCTTGCTCAGCCTGCTCTCTTATAGAATCCAATACTTCCAGCCCAGGGATGGTACCACCCACAAGGGGCCCTACCCCCTTGATCACTAATTGAGAAAATGCTCCACAGCTGGATCTCATTGAGGCACTTCCCCAACTGAAACTCCCTTCTCTGTGATAACTCCAGCCTGTGTCAAGTTGACACACAAAACCACCCAGTACAATTGAGAACCATGTTTTCTGTCTCCTCTGGTCTTAAACTATTCAAACTATTCATATTCTCCCTACATGAACTAGTTAATTTACAACTTCAGCCACAGAGGGACTTCATGTCAATTGATGTTACATTTTATCAAACAAGGTTATATCCTGCACAGATTCTCAGAATATAAGAAAACGTTTTCAGTTATGGATAAGAAAAATGTATGGGAATAGGTAGTGAGAATGTTTGAACAACATTGTGAAAGGTATAGACATATTTGTGCTGTATACTAAAAATTGATTGTCTTTCCATATGATGTAGAGAATTGCTCTTTGATTATCAGTAAAAATAATGTATGGGAATTTTGATAGGGATTACATTGAATCTGTAGATCGCTTTTAGAAAGGTGAACATTTTTGCTCTGTTAAACTTACCTATCGTGGGATCATGGTGGTTATTTCTATATTCTGATGTCTTCTTCAATTTCTTTCTTCAAGAAAGAATGGTCTGTCATACAGACCATTCATTTGCCTGGTAAGAGTTACATGAAGATATTTTATATTATTTGTGGCTATTGTGAAGTGTGTTATTTCCCTAATTTCTTTTTCTATATGTTTATCACTTGAATAAAGGAAGACTACTGATTTATTTGAGTTAATTTTATATGTTGTCACATTGTTGAAGTTGTTTACCAGCTTTCAAGTTCCCTGGTTGAGTTTTGAGGATTGTTTATTTGTAGTATCCTATCATCTGAAAATAGTGATACATTCACTACTTCTTTTCTATTTTATATTCCCGTGGTCTCCTATTATTGTCATTATTTTACCTAGAACTTCACGTTTTATATTGAATAGATAGGGAGAGATTGAGCAGTCTTGCAACTGATTGTAGTGTGCTTGCTTCAAGTTTCTTTCATTTAATTTATGCTGACTAACTATATGTTGCTTTTATTATGTTTATGTATGTACCTTAAATGCCTTGTCTCTACAAAACAATACTAAACAATAAATGAATTTCTGCAGCAATCAAAATACCTGGTCAGGGCAGTCTGTAACTATAGAACAATTGTGAGTAAAACAGCATAATATTGGTATAAACACTGACAGGTTGATTAATAGAATAGTCTCAAAGACCCAGAAATAAATCCACATGTCTATGGATACTTGATCTTTGATAAAGAAACCAAAACCACTCAAAGAAAAAAGGAAGCATCTCCAACAAATTGTGCTGGTCTAACTTGATGCTGCATGTACAAGAATGAAAATTCATCACCCTGAATAAAATTCAAGTTGAAGTGGATTAAGGACATCAACATAAAACCAAATGTAGTAAATAACATAGAAGAAAAAGTGCAAAATATCTTTGAATACATTGATTCAGAAGACAATTTTCTGAACTGAACACCAATGACTCAGACCGTAAGATCAACAATTGATAAATGGGACCCTATGAAACTAAAAAGTTTCTGTAAGTCAAACAACACTGTCAATAGGACAAAACAGCAGCCTATAGATTGGGAAAAAGATCTTCACTAAGACTAAATCCAAAAGATGGTTAATATCCAAAAAAGATGGTTAGTATCCATAAAAGATGGTATGTAAACAACTCAAGAAGTTAGACACAACAAACCAAATACTCAATTAAAAAATGGGGTAGAGAGCAAAACAGAGAATTATCAACAGAAGAATCCCTAGTGGTTCAGAAGCACATAAAGAAATTTTCAACACCTTCATCAGGGAAATCCAAATCAAAATGACCCTGATATTCTACCTATACCAATCACTATGGCTAAGATTAAAAGCTCAAGTGACCAGTACATGCTGGCAAGGATAAAAAGAGAGCACTCCTCCATTGCTGGTTGGATTGCAAATTTGTACAATCACTCTAGAAATCAGTTTTGTGGTTACTTAGAAAATTGTAAATAGTTCTTCCTAGAAAGCCAGTTATACAGCTCCTGGGCATATACCCAAAAGATGCTCGACTATATCACAAAGACATATGTTTCAGTATGTTCACAGCAGTTTTATTCATAATAACCAGAAACTAGAAACCACTCAGATGTCCTTCAACCAAAGAATGGATGCAAAATAATGTGGTACAGATAAAACAAGGACATCATGAGTTTCGCAGGCAAATGGTTACAACTTGAGAACAAAATCCTGAATTGGTAACCTAGATATAAAGGACATGCCTGGTATTTACTCACTGATATTAGTTGTAAAACACAGAATACCTATTATATACAAACCCAAAGAAGTTAAACAAGAAGAGAGACCCAAGCAACAATTCTTGAATCACATTTAGAAGGGGCAACAAAATAGTTGTAGGAGACACAGAGAGGAAAGGAATGGGTAGAAGAGAGTAGGAGGAAAATGGGGGTGTGTGCAAAATCAGGTGTGGGAGAGAGAGGAGAAAGACTCAGAGCAGCAGGAAAATGAATAAAAATCTACATCTGCCTTGGGAACAGGTGATCTTTAGAAAGTCTCAGAGACGTGAGATGGAGGAGGCTCCCACTACTAAATGCAGATGATGTTAGCCAAAATACCTAACAGTGGGGACATGAAATATAAAAAGCCACTTCCTTTATCCAGGCAGGACCCCTAGCACAGGGAAAAGGACACCAATGTACCCACAAAATTTATGACCCCAAATTTGTTCTGTCTAAAAGAAATGCAGGGGCAAAGATGGAGCAGAGATTGAAGGAAAGGGTACCCAATAACAGACCAAACTTGAAACTTATCTCAAGGGCAAACCCCAATCCATGTCATTATTAATGGTACTCTGTTATGCTTGCAGAAAGCAATCTAGCACAAATCTCATCTGAGAAGCTTTTTCCTGCAGCTGACTGAAACAGGTGCAATTATCTACTGTCAAACATTAGATGGAGGTCAGGGACATTTGCATTTGAGTTGGGGGAAGATAGAATGACCTATTAGGAATTGGAACCCCACAGGAGGACCAACAGAGTCAAATAACATGGAACTCTGGGAGCTTTCATAGACTGAACCACCAACCAAAGAACACAGACAGCCTAGAGCGAGGTCCCCAGCATGCATGTAGCAGATGTGCAACCATGTCTCCCTGTGGGCCCACTAACAACAAAGTGGAGGTTGTCTAGAATATCCATTTTACAACAGGGCTGCCTTCTGTGGCCTCATTGGGAGTGGATGCACCTACTCTTATAGAGACTCGATGCTCCAGGTAGGAGTATAGAGGGGGTGTAGTAAGGGTGGGAAGGGGATCTCTGAGAGGGACTACTTGCAGGGGGATCATCATTTGGGATATAAATAAGTAAATATAAATTAAATTAATTAAATAAATTAAGAATTGGTAAAAAATGCTGAGAGGCATTGTAAATTTTATATTTTTTATAATGGAGATATTTTAAACTTTGCATGAACATTAAAATAGTATTATTGATGTAATATTAACAGTATGTTAACTAGGAATAAAAGGAAGGCTTGCAGAAGAAGGGCGTTAAGAAAATAATTAGCAAACACATAGGTAGTAGTAAAACCCAGAGACTAAAAAAATCCAGTTAAAAAAAGACAAGGTAAAAACAGATTCTGAGAGATGGCTCAGACCATAAGAGTACTTATCATCTTAACATGAGTTAAGTTCTGAATACCAATGTGATGGCTCACAACTGTGTAACTCTAGCTCCCGGAGGATCTGGCACCTTCTTGCCTTTGTGGAGTCTAGGCCCCACATCTGTACACATATATAAAACAGGTTACATTTATTTTTTCCATAAAAAGGAAAAAGTTACACAATTAAAAGTATCTGAGACATTTAAATTTTTCAGAGGTAGCTAGTCCCTCTAGACCAAATGTTCTCAACCTGTGGGTCACCACCATGTTCTGTGTTGACGACTCTTTCACAGTGTTGCCTAAGACTATCAAAACCACATATAATACACATTAAATGTAATATTTTACATGTATTATAAAGCATAACAGTAGTAAATTACAATTATGAGGTAGCAATGAAAATAATTTTGTGGTTGAGGGTCACCACCGCATGAAGACCTATATTAAGGGTTACAGTTTTGGGAAGTTTGAGAACCACTATGCTAGACAAAACTTCTATGTTTACTTATAGTTTCAGTAAAAATATCACTAAATCTGCATTCTGTTTCTCATCTGAAGAAAGCCTAATCATGTTTTAAACTTTATACTGTATATACTATAGCTATAGGATATATCAAAAGTATTTAATTTGAAGTCTCCTCTCAATATTGCTTTTCCAGACAGGAAGAATTTCTTCTATATTATTTCCTATCATAGGACTTCCATATGAAATCTACAACTTGTGTGTGTGTGTCTTTCTGTAGCATTAGTTAAGGAATTTTTAACTGAGTAGGTACATGCTTTACTAAACATGAAATGAAAGATTATTTGTCTTTCCCCCATATTCATTTGAAATTTTAAGCTTTTGTAAGTCCTTAATTCTTCTTTCTATAAAAGGTCTATCTCTTCAAATCCCAAACACCAACTTTTAGATGGTCATGCCGACCACAGTTACTGTCACATTAAGGACTTTTATATTTCCTGTTTCTGCTGGAGGGACACTCAACTATTAGTGATATCTTGAGAAAATATATCTTATATTTGAGATATCTGCTTCATAGATGACATATTTCTTGATTGTACCAAGTATTTAATTTTTTACTTTATTTTCATTTTTACTGTCTCTGCCCTTTTGAAAACCTCAATTAACCCAGAGCAGATTGTCTACTGGAATCCTTCTGCAGGCTACAGTAAATATTTCTTAAAATAATCTCTCCCTCTCCCTCTCCCTCTCCCTCTCCCTCTCCCTCTCCCTATCCCTCTCCCTATCCCTCTCCCTCTCCCTCTCCCTCTCTCTCTCCCTCTCTTTCTCTCTCTCTCTCTCTCTCATATAGCACCTTCCAGTTATTCCCTGCAATTCTTCTAATATATCCTCTTTCCACTCTTTCATCTGGTACCTGCAGGTAGCAGAAATGAATAAAGCATGATTGACAACTATAAACAGCATAGAAACAAAACTGTCATAGAAAAAAATAGTTCATTCCTATCACTGGCAAAAAAAAAAAAAGAGAGAGATTTTAAATAGGATTAAATGGTGTCTAAAATAGCAATGACACAATTGCAAATATCTTATAGAACCAAGAGTAAACAAAAATCACATGATATTGAATTACAGTGTAAGGCCTGAGATTCTTAATTGATTCTAAACCTGGTAAGGCTCTGCCTTTGATCTCAGAGATTTCTGTTTACTGTATACAAGTATTTATGCCTGCCATCTTGGCCTAGCTTTAGCATGCACCTTTAATCAAAGATCTAAGTAATGTCAACTCTAGGCCAAGGTGCAGGGCAAGTAATGAGCCAACAGGGGGTTAATAGAAAGGAGCATCTTTGAGCTGAATTGTATTTGTAGGAAAGGAGAAGGAGCTTTTTCCTTTGGGGATGATTGTTATAGAAAGGTCAGCTGGGTGCTTTCTCTGCTTCTCTGATCTACCTGGCTTTAATCACAGCTTCTGGTCCCTGAGTCTGCATTTGTTAAAATCAGAATTAGAGTTATAGCTATAATCTAGGATTATAACTACAGATAGGATTTAGTGGGTTTTTGTTCATTTTTGTTTTTTTCACCTTTTAACCTTCTTAAAATTTTTTGATAAATAGCCATATCAATATAAATGATATGACTTTTCATTGTGCATTCACTGACTTTGTCTTTTGCTTTCTTCTGGCATCCAGGATCCTGGATGAAAAGCTTTGCCAGACCTGATTATATCCACTGAGTGTTCTTCCTCCATAATATGATGCAGGGTAATACCCTTCAATTTGAGCTGTTGTAACTGAAGGCAAGAGCTCTTTACTAGTTTCTTTACAGAGTTTTTGTTTTTGTTTTGTTTTGTTTTTTTCATAAAGATCTTGACTTCTTATTTTAAATTTTTATCTATATTTTTCATTCTTTAGTACTTCCTCCATAGAAGGTTGAGTCTTTCAAGTTCATCTAAGCCATGCTTTCTACTGAGTAGGAATGTTTGCAGTGCTCTGTCCAGGAGGTGTGGAAACATATGGGCATGGATCGTCTGGGGAAAAAATACTACTACATCACCAAGAACAAGAACTGGAGAGAGCAGACTATTCAAGAGAAAATAATTGTAGAAACAGAAAACAGGTAGAGTAGGATTTAGTTGTTTAAAAGGATAACTTTAGAAAGGAAATCAGTTGACACCAATTCAGAAACAACTCACAAGCTGGAATTATGTGACTGGGATTAATTTTATTTTATTTTTGAAATTAAGTATAATTATATAATTATGCTCTTTTTCTCTGCTCATTCTATCCTATCCCATAGACTTTTTGCACTTTGCTGTCTCTCTCAAGTGCAGCATCTTCGTGTGTCTGTAAAGGAAAGAATATATATATGTGTGTGTGTGTATATATATATATATATATATATATATACACACATATATGTATATGTGAACATAATGAACATATATATATATATATATATATATATATATATATATATATGAACTCGTTATGTATTTCAAAGTATAAAGGTAAAGGTACAATCTGTTCAATCCATGTAACTTTACACATGAATTTTACTTCAGGACTAACCATTTGAAATTGAAATTTGAAGTAAAAAAAACACATTAAGAAGCACTATTAAATTCTCTCAAAAAAAAAAAACAAGAGAAAATTTTAAAGAAAAAATAGTTATTGAAAAAGGAGCAAGTTGAAATTTCAGAACTTAAAACTATTAAATGAAAACCACATTGGATGTTAAAAATTATATAAGAAACTATAACAAACATAAGAAAAGATCATATTCTTATTACCATTAATTACATATAATTTATCATTAATTTCCGCTAACTTCAATTAGCACTTTATGGTTTAGCTACATTCATTGGTGAATTACCTTTTCCAGTACATATAAAAGGATTGAAATGATAGTATCACAGAATACTATTTTAGTTGGGCTTTTTAATTGATATTTTCATGTATATAAATATGGTTATCATATCCCATGTAGCAACCTTTAATTTCTCAATTGAAATCAAAGTGATTATAATTTAAAAGACCATTAATATTCACTACTTGCATTAATTAGAATGTGTGTGTAGTGAGAGCAGGAGGAGACAGGCAAGAAGGATATATGGTCAGGGAGAAAAATCAATAGTTTCAAGCATTTGACTCCAATAGGAACAACCTAAATCATCTAAGAGTTTATTTTCGCACTCTATCATTTTGAAATGATCATACTTTACTTGCCCTGAAATAGGTGTGAAAGGGCAATCTGAAAGCAAAACAATAAATGTGTGCCAATCTGTGAATGCAACAGACCCAAGGAAAGGCTTTAGCGAAGCTCTAGCTAGCAAGCTGTTGGCTGGTAAAACTGACAATGGTTATTGCCTAAGGAAATAAAGGGTAGCATAAAGAGAATTTGCCTGGAGACGCAAAAGCACAACATTTTAAAATCTATGTCATGACAAGAAGTTCCTAAGTCAGCAGAAGATATAGGCAGGCATTAAGTTTTTTAATTTACACTTTTGTTCAGAGGGTATTATTGTTATACAGAAGAATGCAAAATAAATGAACTCAAATAATTTCTGAAAATATTCTGAATGGCAGTACCTAATTTTATTTGTTTGTGCTTTTGTTTTGTCTTGCTTTGCTTTTTTTTTATACTGTAACTATATAGCATCACCAAAATAAAGGAATTGTGCTTTTACTCAATCTATTCTTCATAGTGCCTTGTCATGTATTATTATATACATCAAATGTGGTGATTATCTAAGTGGAATTTCTTGGTATAAACAGTTATATGTGTCATATTTGCTACTATCAGGCATCTATTTATCCAGTTCAGGCTTGACCTTGAGGTAGAATATTAAATTCATAAACTCAAAAATAGAATGATGGTCAAATGTTGCATCCTATCCCTGGCTAAGATTTCTACAATAAGAAAAACTGTTTTTCTATAAAAATTTATCGATTATTAGAAATGAATGAAACATTGGTACTATCTACTAAGGAAAGGGTCTAAATATAAACGACAGTGTTTGAGAATCTCATTTTAAATTAGGTTATATTTGCTTATCTTGACATTCTACGTGTAAAGGGGTTAAAGACACTTTGAAATATATGTAGGATACCATCCTGCAATCTCGATGACTGTGGGAAAATGGAGTTTTATAGAATGGTAAAATAAACACAAGTTTTCTGCAACTAAAATAGCTTAGTGATGTTTAACAATAAAAGTTCCATTGCACTAGTGATTGTAATTGATTAGGTCATATATTAAAATATATTTAAATAACAAACTTGGACTTTACTTACTTCTATGGATTCTGGCAACTACTTTAAGAGTAAGGAGACCTTTCCAGACTATATTTCTGCACAAAGTAGAATCAAGATTTCCATTGTAAGACTGATGCATATGAAATTACAAAAAAATAGCAAATATATATGAATGTATGAATATAAATTTATTCTGCTTTAGAGACATCAGAGTTTTCAACTGAGAAGAATTTATGTAGCACAGTCACTGAACAGATAGAACAGGCAATAATGGTACATGCTTTTAGTGCCAGCATCTAGGAGACAGAAGTATGTGGAGCTCTCTGAGTTTGAGGCCAGCCTGATATACAGAGTGAGTTCCAGAACCAAGACTAAACTCTGTCCAGAAAAATGAAAAAGAAGAAGGAGGAGGTGGAGGAAGTGGAAGAAGAAGAAAAACAAGAACAATGAGAACATCAAGAAGAAAAGGAAGAATAAAAGAAGATTAAGAACAAGAAGAGGAGAAAAGAACAGAAAAGGAAGAGAAAGACAAAGGAAAGTGAAAGGAATAAAAGAAAACAGATAAATTGAAGGAAAAAGAAAAACAAAAAGAAGTTGGATATGAGAAACAGCTACATGTACTGTGTGAATATTCTGAGATTTGATGTGTTTTCTCTGCTGAAGTCCTTGATAAGAGGGCTTGTTAACTGAACTATCAAAAGACCTCTTTTATTAAGTAGTAAGAGAAGTGGACAGAGTGAGTTCCAGGACAGCCAGGAGTATACAGAGAAAGCCTGTCTCAAAAAACAAAACAAAACAAAACAAAACAAAAAAAGTGGACATTCTTGTCTAGGAGCTGTATGTAGTTCTCTGTAAACTCTTTTGTGGTTATAAGAAATACAGGAGTTTAAGGTTGAGGTTTTACAGATCCCATACTGTATTCATTCTACTGGTCCATAAATGTGGGAGATTTTTTTTTCAATCTTTTACTATCTTCCTTAATTTATTTCTTCAAAGATGTGATGTCTTGTCATACAATTCTTTCACTTGCTTGGGTTAGAATTACACAAGATGTTTTATATTATTTGTGGCTATTGTGTTGACTATTAATTTTTTAAATTCCTTTCTTGGCTGGTTTATCCAGTATATATAGAAGGGCTACTGCTTTTTGTTGTTATTGTTAATTTTGTATCCAGAATCTCTGGTAAAGGTGTTTATCAGCGTGAGGAGTTCCTTGGTAGAATTTTTGGAATCACTTATGTATACTATCATACCATCTGCAAATAACAATAATTTTGATTTTTTGTTTTTACTTTCACTTTGTATCACCTTGATCTGTTTAGCTGTCTTAATGCTCTAGCTGTATCTTGAAGTAATGTACTGAACAGATACAGAGAGAGTGGACAACCTTGTCTGGTCCCTGATTTTAGTGAAATTGCTTTAAGTTTCTCTCCATTAAATTTGATGTTGGTTATAGACTTAGTGTATATTGCCTTTATTGTGTTTAGGTCTGTTCCTTGTACTCATGGTCTCTCCAAGACTTTTATCATGAAGGGATGTTAGATTTTGTCAAAGGCCTTTTCAGCACCTAGTGAGATGATGAGTGAATATTTTTTCTTCCAGTTTATTTATATGGTAGATTATATTAATGTATTATTATATGTCGATTCATCTCTGTGTCTCTAGGATGAAGCCTACTTGATCATAATGATTAATGTTTTTGATGTGTTCTTGAATTTAGTTTGTATGTATTGTATTAAACATTTCTATATCAATGTTCATTGGTTTGAAATTCTTTCTTTATTGATTATATATGAGCTTTAGTTACCAGGATGACTGTAGCTTCATTAAAAATGACAGTATTCATGATGTTTCTACCTTGTAAAATATTTTAAGGAGTATTGGCATAAGCTCTTTGAAAATAGGTAGAATTATAAAATAAAATCATATGGCTCTAGGCTATTTGTTTGAGAGTCATTTTAAAAACCCAGGATGACCAAAATAATCCTTCAGAAGAAAAGAACCTCTGGAGGTATCACATCCTTGATTGCAAGCTATACTCGGAGCAATAATAATAAAAGCATCATGGCATTGGTGTCAAAACAGAAAGTTGATCAATAGATTTGAATCAAAGACTCAGAAGTAAACCTATAGACCCTTGGATACTTGATTTTTGACAAAGAAGTCAAAAGTATACAATGGTAGAAGTAAAAACATCCTCAATAAATGTTGCCAGTTTAGTTGTATGCCTGCAAGTATAAAAATGCAAAGAGATCCATATCTTTCAAGCTGCTCATAACCCAAGTCAAAGTATATTAATGACTTCAACATAAAACTGGATACAATAAATCTGATAGAAGACAAAGAGGGGAATAGCCTTGAATGCATTGGTCCAGGAGACAGATTACTGAATAGAACACCAACAGGTCAGGCACTAAATTCAACAATTAATAATGGACATCATGGAATTAAAAGTGTCTATAAGGCAAAGGACACTATCAAAAAAGAAAAAAAGGAAGCCTACAGAATGGCAAAGCCTCATCATCAATCATACTTTTGACACAAGAGAGATATTCAAAATATATAAAGAATTCAAGAGACTAGATATCAACAAACCAAATAACCCAATTTAAAAAAAAGTACAGTTCTATGCCGGGCGGTGGTGGCGCACGCCTTTAATCCCAGCACTTGGGAGGCAGAGGCAGGTGGATTTCTGAGTTCAAGGCCAGCCTGGTCTCCAGAGTGAGTTCCAGGACAGCCAGGGCTATACAGAGAAACCCTGTCTTGAAAAAAAACAAAAAAAAAAAAGAAAAAGTACAGTTCTAAAGAATTCCTCACAGAGTAATCCTTAACCACCTAGAACCACATAAAACAATGTCTAACATCCTTGGTCATCAGGAAATACAAATCAAAATAATTCTGAAATTTCACTGAAAACCTGTTGTAGTGACTAAGATGAACTTTTCTTTTTTGTTTGTTTGTTTTTGGTTTTGATTTTTTGTTTTTTCGAGACAGGGTTTCTCTATGTAGCCCTGGCTGTCCTGGAACTTACTCTGTAGACCAGGCTGGCCTCAAACTCAGAAATCTTCCTGCCTCTGCCTCCCAAGTGCTGGGATTAAAGGTGTGCACCATCACTGCTTGGCGTGACTAAGATGAAAAACTCAAGTGACAGCTCAGGCTGAAAAGGATATAGAAAAGAGGAACTCTCTTTTGTTGCTGGTGGGAATGCAAACTTACACAACCAATCTGGCAATCAATTTGTTGGTTTCTCAGAATATTTGAATAGATCTACTTCAAGAAGCAGCTATAACACTCCTAAGCATATACCAAAATGATATCCACTATACCACAAAGATACTTGCTCAACTATTTTCATAGCAGCTTTATTCATAATTGCCAGAAACTAAAAACAACCTAGATATTCATCAATGGAAAAATGGATAAAGAAAATGCACTTCAATAAACTAAGTATTATTCAGGTGTTAAAAACAATCACATCAAAAAATATTCTGGCAAATAATGGGACTAGGAAAGATCATCCTGACTGAGAAAAGACTGACCCTGAAAAACAAATATGGTATGTACTCACTTATAAGTAGCCATAAAGTACAGAATAACCATGATACAATCCACAGACAACCCACTAAAAGCTAATAAACCAAGAGGTTCCAAGTGAAGACAATTGAATCTCACTGAGAGAGGGAATATAATAGAATTTGAGAGTGGATAGAGGAGAAATTGAGGAAGGGGGTGAAATGGGAAGAGAAGGACTTCTATATAGGGAGGACTAGAAGTAAAGAGTGTTGTGAGAGATAAATGGAATGGGGAACATGGGTGGTATAAGCTAGAAACCTAACAATGGAAACACCCAGGAATCTGAAGGTGACTCTATCTAAAACTCTTAGCAATGTGGGACATACAGCCTGAATTAACCATCTTCTGTAACCAGTAAAGACTTACAATGGAAGGACTGGGGCATGAACACAGCCACAAAACTTTCAATCTGTAAATTGTTCTGACTACAAGATGTAGATGGGTAAAATTAGAGCAAAAATTGAGGGAATGGCCAACTCAAGACTGGCCCAGTTTGAGACCCATGTTATGAGAGGGAGCCTATCCCTGACATTGTTAATTATATTGCACTTTAATTGAAGACTAGATTATAGTATAACTGTCGTCAGAAATTTCAGCCAGCTACTGATGGAAACAGATGCACAGCTACACATTAGGCAGAACTAAGTTAATCCTGCAGAAGAGGGGGAGAAAAGATTACAGGAGCCAGAAATAGCAAGGACATAACAAGAAAATCTACACAGTCAAATCACCTGGGCTCATATGGTGTCATGGAGACTGGACCATCAACCAGAGAGCATATATGCATGTCCTAGAAACTCTGCACATATGTAGCGGTTGTGCAGCTTGGTCTTCATGTGGAACTCATAATAGTGGGATAAGGGGCAGTCTGTGTTGCCTGCATTTGGATCCCGTTTCCCCTAACTGTGCTGCCTCTTCTAGCCTCAATGTAAAAAGATTCAGAGTATTACTGCAACTTGATATGCCAGGGATTGTTGCAATCCATGCCAGGTCACTCCTTTTCTGGGGAGAAGAGGAGTAGAGGTGAGATGAGAGGGAGGGCCTAGAAGGAGAGAAGTGAGAGGATGCAAAGTAAAGTAAATAAGTAACTTGAATTGTGGACTCCTTCCCCCAACCTTGTTGCTTGGGAGTGACTTGGTTCTGTAAGCAGCCCCAACAGGCTGCAAGCTGGAGTTGAGCACCTGCTGTGTGGAGCAGTAGGCTGCAAGCTGGAGTTGAACACCTGCTGTGTGGAGGAGTCCTGACTGCTGCTCCTTAGATCATAGACTTAGCAAGTCTCATACTTATGTTAAAGGTTTACCGGATCTTCCTTTCAAGATCTCCTTCTGGTCTGGTGTTAATGGATTTTCCCCTGTTTATGTTATATGGGCAAGTGTCAAATTCCTCTGGGTCTGATTCCCAAGCCTAACTATAAATACTGAGTGAATTACAGTAAACCTCTCTTATCACTTCTACCTGGCGTCTGTATCTTTCCTTACTAACTGCTTGCTCCTACAGATAATTGTTCGTCCCAGTCCTAGAGCACCCACTGGGAGACAACAGATGGCGTCCGACATGTGGCTGAGACATGGGAGTGCTCTAGGAGCAGTAATATATCATGGATACAGAGATTTCTAGACAGCTCCCCAGAACTGGGGTAGATGGTTTGAGATTTAGGGGTAAGAGTGAAGCATTTTGCCCCTGGGTTGAAGATAAGATGGGCTAATTTTCTTCTAGAAAATCAAAGATATACACTTACAGTCTTATTTATGAGGCGGCCCCATCTGGGTCTCCAGATCTCTTTAACCGGGGCTGGGTTGAATTTATAGCACTTAGAGCTCTCAATTCTAGCTAGATTTGATGGCGAGGATTTTTCGCCAAGATGTCGACAGGAGTTCGGCGGGGGCTATTCCGCTGAGGAGACTGGCAGTCCAGCTGGATTAGCTGGGGTTCAGGGGTTCAGCCGGTTCAGGCTGGGTGCTCGGACTTGGTTCCGAGGGACTTGGACTGCAGTAGAGGCAGTCTTTCCCATGGTTTTTCAGCTCGGTGCTCAGAGCTGCTAGAGGTATATGTTTATGTGTTTTCATGTTACATGTGAATTTTGTATCGTGGTGTGAATGAGAAGTCTTGTCTTGTGTCTGTATTACAGCGTGTGTGGGGCGGGCGGGCCCGGTGGAGTGCGCAAGAATCCGGCATTGGATCTGCCAGTCAGCCGGTCTGCCAAGCAGGGCCAGGGTCGAGCTGTCAGTGACTCTCCTGGCGCTGCCGCTTGCTCTGTTGTCACGCGCTCGGGCCGGGGTCTTTGTGAAGTGGCAGCGACGGCTGCACGGACACAAAGGGAAGGCGAGCCTGCGAGCCAGAGGCTGCGTGAGCTCCAGCACGGGCGCCGAGGCACCTCTCCGGCTGCCGGCTGCGCCCCGCTCGCTGTCTGCGGGTACACGTCTGTCTGCGGCTACACATCGGTGCTTCTGCTCTTCCCCTTCTGCCTGCCTGGCGGTGGCGGAGACTGAGCCGTGCTCTGGGGGTGTGGCTGGGGCCAGGAGGGGTTGGCAGTCTCAGAGACCAAGATCCGTGGCTGCCTGCTGGCCGCGTGCGGAGCTCAGGTGGCCCCACCGCCTGCTCTGATGCAGCTCCCTGGGTGGCGGAGCCGTGTTTAACTGTTCTGTGCAGAACCAAGCACGTAGGTTGCTGGCTGGCTCTGCACTCTGTGGTTCAGTGATTCCTCCTACAGCAGCCTGCGCATTTGGTCTAGCTACAGAATACAGCGGGTAGACGGGCGGCTGCTTTGACGGTGCGCAAGCGTTTTTAGTTATTTAGGCGACATCTAGTTATCTTACCTATTACTAGCCCATGTCAGGCAGGGTGTACTAGAGATCCAGAGAGCGACAGAGGTCTCAGTTACCAAGATTCCCAATGTAGAACACCTAGAAGCACAGCTCACCTGCTCTGGGCTGGTTCGTACAGAGAAGTGCAGGTTGCAGAAGTCAGCCCTCAGACTACATTTCCCAAACTGCCTTGCGGCGGTCGCTTTTTTGCGCATGCGCAGTTCTCTAGAAAACAATTTACTTTCTACTAGCCCTTTCATTACTACAAGTCTTTTCCAGTGAGATATTAATTTTCTAGTTGGCGGTATTCTGCCGATCAGGCCAGTGTAAGTGTGTGCTACTAGCCGCCAGTCTGGGGCCACGGAAGGTCCCAGTTTTGGAACTCCCTGGGGGCCGGGGAGCCCTGCGCTCTGGCCGTGCCCCACACGCCTGCGGCTTTGGTCCGCCACCTCCCAGTGTCTCCTGCGTGTACATCTGCCAGCATCTGGGTTCCCCAACATAGAGATCACAGAGCTAGGGTGTTTATCAAGGTGATCGTAGAACAAGAAGTGCAGATTAACAACTTAGTGGGCGCTAGACAGCTTAGATGGTCAGAACTAGTATTTTGTAGCTCCTGAACTGGCTTTTAGACAGATGTCCAAGTGGGACATTTATATATACAGAGGCCATAAGCCTTATTATGATCACACTTTTTCCATAGCGGCCACTGTATTCCCTGTGCCCCGTACAGATAAATCTAGTAGATTAATAATACTCCTGTGTGGGTTGATCAGTGGTCTTTATCTCTAGAGAAATTAGAATCAGCTTCTTTGCTAGTACAAGAGCAATTAGAAGCAGGTCATCCAAGAGAATCAAATTCTCCATAGAACATGCCTATTTTCGTGATTAAGAAATAATCAGGTACAAGATTTATGTTTCTATGATTTGATTAAGAACATTACAGACTAGATTGCCATCTCCTGTGGCAATTCCATAAAGATTTTACTAATAGTTATAGATTTAATAGTCTGTTTCTTTACTATTCTTGTTTGTTGGGAAATTTCCCCAACTTATTGTCTTGTTTTTAGGTTTACTATCCCCTTTATTGAGAGGGGGTTACTATGGCCCCTAAATAGATAAAGAGACCATTTGATAACCTTATATTGATCTTAAAAAAAAAATTATTGGGTGATTTTAATTGACTTCGTCCTTACCTAAAACTTACTTCTAGAGACCTGAAGCCTTTATTTGATATTCTTAGAGGTAATTCTGATCCAATTTCCCCTAGATCCTTAATGTAAGATAGAGATATCTGCTTTACGGCAGGTGGTTTAGACTATTGAGTACCTATTCTTTACTTACATTGTGGTGACAGTAAGAACCTGTTTGTGGATCCATTCTAGGATGTCTCCAATACATATTTTCGTGCCATTTTTTGAAGCCCTTACACAGATAATTATACTGGGTGAGTTGCTAATGTTAACTTACCTTGGCAAAGAACCAGATATTATTTGCCCACCCCTTTTTGCCTTAGAGCTAGACTAGTGATTGTATTTACTCCTTGGCTTATTAACTACAGTTTTTTAGGCCATTGTAGCTGTGCCATTTACGTTTTAGTTTTTCTCCAACAGCTTCTGTTTTACACAGTTTTCTAGTATACATGTCTACTAGACTTCCTAGTATTCAGTTACCAAATTATCATTCTTGCACGTTTAATTCTATTCTTTATTGG
>NW_022196912.1:72934-89977 GCF_008632895.1 Mastomys coucha | reverse complement strand
TGAGTGCTGGGACTACAGACATCCAGCTTTGGTTAACTTTGATGACAAGGCTCCTGCTGGGAGAGGTGAGCTCCCTGTGGCAGACCACTCAGGCTGCCTTTTTGCTGGCTGTTGTTATGCTCTTGCCTGTGCCCAGTTGCTTTGTCTTCATTTTTTCGTTCCTTTCTTTTGTTCTGTAGCTGGAGGGGTTTTTCTTGCCCGTTTTGTATGAGTTTTTCTTTTTTGCCTTTTCTACATGTTTGAACATGTTTTTTCGTTTGCTTCAGAAATCTGCTTTTCCCTACAAAGCAGAAGGTGGGTCAGGCAACTCCCGAGAATGACCAGCTTCTCATGAAAAACCTGCTTATCCCGATTCAAGCAGTAAAAGCTCGTGACCGGTTCAATGCTTGCTGGAACAGGCATTTTCCGAGAATGCCTGGCTCGCACTTAGCCTCCAGACTTTCAAAGGTTAATTCAGTCTCCAGAGGCTTCAAAGAACTGACAAACATCATCCTGAGACCATCTCCTGGTAACCAACTCAGACCCCAGAGTGCTGGCAAACAAAAGACTGATCCCAGCCACCCTGCCCCAAGCATCAAGAAGTCAGAGTTTTCTGCTTTCAGAAGAATCATAACAGCTCCCGGACTTTGCAGCTTTCATGGACATATCTTGGAATTTCTGTGTGGAAGGATGGTGCAAGGGGAATCTAGTCCACTGATTATGAAGTCTACCCAGAGGCACATACCTAGTGGCTGTATCTCTGCCAGAGACAAGCTTTGGCCCAATATGCTTGGCCCATTGAGTCAGGAAGGGCGGAGTCAGTGTGAATTTCAGATCCCTAGTTAACGCACCGCAATGATTCCCATACAGTATATGTGCTGAGCTAAAATTGCCCTGATCCTGCCTCTTGCTTTGATATTATTAAGGGGTGAACTGTGGACTCCTTCCCCCAACCTTGTTGCTTGGGAGTGACTTGGTTCTGTAAGCAGCCCCGACAGGCTGCAAGCTGGAGTTCAGCACCTGCTGTGTAGAGCAGTCCTGACTGCTGCTCCTTAGATCATAGACTTAGCAAGTCTCATACTTATGTTAAAGGTTTACCAAATCTTCCTTTCAAGATCTCCTTCTGGTCTGGTGTTAATGGATTTTCTCCTGTTTATGTTATATGGGCAAGTGTCGAATTCCTCTGGGTCTGATTCCCAAGCCTAACTATAAATACTGAGTGAAATACAGTAAACCTCTCTTATCACTTCTACCTGGCATCTGTGTCTTTCCTTACTAACTGCTTGCTCCCACAGATAATTGTTCATCCCAGTCCTAGAGCACCCACCAGGAGACAACATTGAATTATAGTAAAAATAATAATAACAATAACAACAACAATAAAAGTAGTAAAAGGTCCCACATTGATGAAATTATATAGAGAGACTGTTTTATGTTAAAATCCTCTAACTACTGTAAATTTAAACATGTGTGTATCTTTAATTTTTTCAAAACTTATTTTTAATGATGGTTCTACAAAGCTTTAAACTCCCTTCTAGCTTACAACCCACCAGAGGTAGTAGAAAAAAGGATATGAGGGAACTGGAACTGTTTAGAAATGGTTCTCTGGGGAGGAAATCCAATCTTTCTGGCCAGGAAATCAGGGTTCATTTTAAGAGATTCAGCAGTAGCAGTTCAACAGAGTTGGGATAGCAACCATAAAGCAGCAGTGATGCCACTACCTAGGAGAGAAATCCAGCTTCATTCAGCATGGCACTTCTCAGCATGAGAGACCAGAAGGGACACTAAGAGAAGTTTTTCACTGTGTCTCTCAGTTAAGTGAAGATTAGTTAAGGTTCAAGACCCATAGGTGTTGCACAGCTAGCTCTATAAGCAAGCCTGGCTCAACTTCCTTCACCATTCATTGAATCCTTTCTATACTCCATCCAAATACTACACAACCTCCATGGGTCTTGCCTCAGCATGTGTCTTGCCTTAGCAAGTGAGTCTGTCTCAGCTGACATTACACTGCCAATCAGCCTGAGTCTGCATTGAAGAGGCAAAAAGTCGTGACACACCACCGAAAGTTTCTTGATGCATTTCTCTCTGTTTACTCCCAACAAATGGAGATCAATTTTCCAATGTAAGGTAGATACATGTGTGCCATTACTAATTTCATGTGCTTATTTTATCAAAAAATCATTTTTCTTGTGTCTGATTCAGTGAAATGATTCATCATGTGTTTGCCATAGTAAAACAACCAACAACACAACTGATTTTTCAAAGAACCCTTAAGTTTCCACTTCACATGTATGTGAATGTAAAATGAAGTCTCAGTTTTCTTAGTACCTGGTTGTCAGTAAAGTCACTAATAAAAACTCATCATTGTACCTCTTCTCTCCTCCTCCTCCTCCTCCTCTTCTACTTCTTCCTCTTCCTCCTCTTCTTTTTTTTTTCTCCTGTATATCCTCTTTCTGCCCACAACAAGGTAGTGCAGCTTGGGAGGCAGAGCTTGGGGTACTTGACTGAGCTTTTCTCATGCCATCAGAGAGGTTGGGTGATGGGCTTTAGGGAAGTGCCAAGGCACTGCTCCTGAGTCTTTTTTCTCAAACTGGAAAAACACAGTATGAGACGTAAGAAAGCCAAAGCTGGTATTCCCTTGCTTCCAGGCCCCTCAGTATCCACTAGAGACCATACAGAAAAGTCAGAAATGAAGTTTTGAGGGGTAAGTAGCCCACAATGAGGCCACACCCGATGCTCCCAACCTCATGGACATTTAGGCACTGCTGAGTCAGCAAGGAGTTCAGAGCAGAGTCAGGGGCCTGAGGGCTGAGGACAGCAACTAGCCAGGGCAAGGGGAATGGGAGCTCTGAGTTTGCTCATTAGTGCAGGTCTTTAACATGACTACAGTGGTCTCTGAAAGCACAGGGAGGCCTTCTGCAGGAGGCTTAGGCTGTGACTTGTTAGTCAAGGCCCCCCTCCATGCTCCCCATGGTGATTCTTGATGAGTACATGGTTGCAAACTGTTTACTGACTATTCATCTTGGAAAACGGATATATACCAACTTCTAAGGGTAAATCTGCAATTAAATGCTTTTTGTAGGGAAGGGGTTTCTATTGACTAAACCCTCAGCTCCTTTGAGTAACTCATTAACATAGAGAACTCTGTTCTGCAGCTACATAACCACAGGTCATGGTCCCTAATGTGGGAGTTAAGCATATATCCCACTCCAGTAATTTGGCAGAGAACTGGAAGGCACACATTGTGTCAGGTGTGTTTCCAGGGTCTTAACCTGCCCTACTCATCAAGTTTCCTGGCATGGTTTACTATCTTTTTAAAAAAACTGGATAGTTTATTTACATTTCAAATGTTATTCCCTTTCCTGCTTTCCCTCTGCAAAACCGTTATCCCATCCTCCTTACCCTGCTTCTATAAGGGTACTCCCCTACACTTACCCACTCTGCCTCACTGCCCAATCATTCCTTTACACTTTCATAGGACCAAGGGCCTCCCCTCCTATTGATACCAGATAAGGCCCCTTCAGCTCCATCAGTCCTTCCCTTCACTTCTCCACTGGGGTCTCTGTGCTCAGTCTGATGATTGGCTGCAAGTTTCCGAATATGTATTGGTCAGGACCTGGCAGAGCCTCTGAGGAGACAGCTGAATCAGGCTCCTGTCAGCATATGCAGCTGGAGCCATGTACCCTCCATGTGCACTCCTTGGTTGGTGGTTTAGTCCTTGGGATCTTTAGGGGATCTGGTTAATAGATTGTTGTTCTTCCTATGGATTGCAAACCCTTTCAGCTCCTTCAGTCTTTTCTCTAAATCCTCCACTGGGGACTGGTCCGTGGCAGTCACTGAAGAAAGAAATAAAAGAAGACATCAGAAGATGGAATGATCTGTGCTCATGGTAAAAATGGCCAACTTACAGAAAGCAGTCTACAGATTCAATGCAATTCCCATCAAAATTTCAACTCAATTCTTCATACAGTTAGAAAGAATAATTCTCAAATTCTCTTGGAAAAATCAAGAATCAGGATATCAAAAATTATTCTCAACAATAAAACAAAATCACCATCCCTGACCTCAAGCTGTACTACAGAGCAATAGTGATAAAAGCTGCATGGAATTGGTACAGTGACAGGCAGGTAGATCAATTAAATAGACTTGAAGATCAAGAAATGAACCCACACACCTATGGTCACTTGATCATTGACAAAGAATCTTAAACCATCCAGTGGGAGAAAGACAGAATTTTGAAAAAATGGTGCTGGTACAATTAGTGGTCAACATGTAGAAGAATGTAAATTGATAGATTCTTATCTCCCTGTACAAAGCTCAAGTCCAAGTAGATCAAGTTCCTCCTCATAAAATCAGATACACTGAATCTAATAGAAGAGAAAATGGGGAAAAAACCTAGAACACATGGGCACTGGGGAAATTTTCCTTAACAGAACACTAACGGCTTATGATCTAAGATCTAGAATTGACAAATGGGACCTCATAAAATTGCAAAGCTTCTGTGAGACATAGGACTATGTCAATAGGACAAAACTGCAACCAACAGATTGGGAAGAGATCTTTACCAATCCTACATCAAATAGATGGCCTATATCCAATATATACAATGAACTGAAGAAGTTAGACTTTAGAGAACCAAATACACCTATTAAAAGATGAGGAACAGAGTTAAACAGTGAATTCTCAACTGAGGAAATTTGAATGGTGAGAAACACCTAAAGAAATATTCAACATCCTTAGTCATGTGGGAAATACAAATTAAAACGACCCTTAGATTCCACCTCACATCAGTAAGAAGGCCTAAGATCAAAACCTCAGGTGAGAGCAGATGCTGGCAAGAGTGTGAAGAAAGAGGAACACTCCTCCTATTGATGGTAGGAGTACAAGTTGGTAAAACTGCTCTGGAAATCAGTCTGGCATTCCTAGAAATTTGGACATAGTACTACCTGAGGACTCAACTATAACATTCCTGGGCATAAACCCAGAAGATGCTCCAACATGTAATTAAGACACATGATCCACTAAGTTCAAAGCAGTCATATTTATAATAGCCAGAAGCTTGAAACAACCAAGATGTCCCTCAGCAGATGAATGGCTACAGAAAATGTGTTACTTTTACAAAATGGAATACTACTCAGCTATTAAAAAAAATTGATTTCATGAAATTCACAGGCAAACATATAGACCTAGAAAATATCATTCTATGTGAAATAACTGTGTCACAAAAGACCACATACGGAATGTAGTCACTGATAACTGGGTATTAGGCAGAGAGTGGAATACCCATTATACAACTCAAGAACCCCATGAACCTCTCAAGAGAAAAGAAGGCCAAAGGGTGGATGTTTCAGTTCCACTTAGAAGGTAGAACAAAATGATCAAGAGAAGTAGAGGGTTGGAGGGGCATGGAAGGAAGAAAAGAGGGGTCTGGAAAAAAAGGGGATATTAAGAGATATTAAGGAGTAGTGATTGTTGCTTCTTGTTATTTTTGTTGTTAGAGGTGGAATTATGTTTGTGTGGCTATCTCCTTTTGGGTTTGTTGAAAGAAGATTAATTTCTTGCTTTTTCTCAGGTGAAGTTTCCCTCCTTGTGTTGAAGTATTCCATCTATTGTCCTCTGTTGCGGCTGTGTTTCTGAAGAGATATTGTGTAAGTTTGGTTTTATTATGGAATATCTTGGTTTCTCCATCTATGTTAATTGAGTCCTTTTCTGGATATAGTAGCTTAGGCTGGCATTTATGTTCTCTTAGGGTCTATGTTGTTGTACCAAAGGGTGGGGACCTGGGCTGAGGCCTGGAGCTCTCTGTCTCCCTGGTGTTGAGGCCTGTTGGTGGGGCGTATATTAGTTAAAAAAGAGGCAATGTATAAATGAGATATTTTATTGCAGGAAAGAGAAAATAGGCCAGTTAAGTAGAAAGAAGAAGAGGGAGAGGAGAAAAGAAAGAAAGAGAGAGGTGGGGGAGGGAGGAAAGGAAGAAAACAAGAGAGCAAAAAGGCAAGAGAAGGAAAGAGAAGAGAGAGCAAGAGAGAGGGAAGAAGAGCAAGAGAAAGGGAAGAGCAAGAGGAAGTGGGAGAAAGAGCAAGAGAGAGAAAAGGGGCAAACTGCCTGTTATAGTGTATGGGGTGTTTCATGTCTGGCTTGTGGTCAGATGACTGGGTGTGGGGTCCATCTAGAATGCTGGGACCTTGGGGCATTGTGGGTCTGATCAAGTACACATCTCCTGCAGGGACAGTTGTGAGAGGTTGTGACTGAAACAGGAGCCAAAGACTCAGGAGTTATGGCCAAGCTCCTTCCATCCCATGCAAGCAGAAATTGACTGCAGGGGCTCCAGGGCTCAAAGCCAAATATTCTACTGAGCCTAAGTTACCTGAGTAGACCACTGCCACACACTATATGACATCTGCTCAGGATCTTCTACCTTTTATATTCTCTAGTGAGAAATATGGAATCTGATCCCTTAAAGAAATACAGAAGAACACAGGAAATAGAAACAATAAAGAAATCAAAAGGGGAAACAACCCTGGAGATAGAAAATCTAAGAATGAAATCAGGAGTCATAGATGCAAGCATTACTAACAGAATACAAAAGATAGAAAAGAATATCTCAGGTACAAAAGAGCTTTTTGCATTTTGCATTTTTTTTTGACAGTTGTGTCAATTTTTTCTAAGGTATCTTTTGCACCTTTGTGATTTCTTAATTGTGTCTATTTCCATTTTTAGATCCTGGATGGTTTTGTTTAATTCCTTCCCTTATTTGCTTGTGTTTTTCTATATTGCTTTAAAGGATTTTTGTGTTTCTTCTTTAAGGGCTTCTACCTGTTTACCTGTGTTCTCCTGCGTTTCTTTAAGGGAGTTATTTATGTCCTTCTTAAAGTCTTCTACCCTTATTATGAGATGTGCTTTTATATCTGAGTCTTGTTTTCCAGTGTGTTGGGGTATCCAGTACTTGCTGGAGTGGGAGATCTGGCTTCTGATGACGCCATGTAGCCTTGGTTTCTGTTGCTTATGTTCTTGTGCTTTCCTCCTGTCCTCTGGTTACTGCTGGTGTTATTTGGTCTCCCTATCTCTGACTGGAGCCCGTTCCTCCTATGATCCCTGTTGTGTCAGAATTCCTCAGAGTCAAGCTGTCTCTGTGATCCTGTGTTCCCTAGATTCTGGGTGTTTCAGAGTTTCTGGGAGTCAAGGTGCCTCTGGAATCCTGAAATCCTGGTGTGACCAAGTTCTTGAGTACTTGTTCTGTTAGAACTCCTGGGAGTCCAGCTTTTACTGGATGTTGCAGGTGTAGGTGAGGAGCCAGAGCCCTGGGTTTGCTCTGCACACAGGTGTGACCTAGTAACTTATGACTCTTGCTGGGCAGGGGTTTGTATTTCCCTAATTCCTTTGGGGGGTCCCAGTTACGGTGGGTGTTGAGAAAGATGTTATGTCCTCAGCTGTGATCTTGAGTGTGTCAGAGCTCTAGTGCTCCTGGGCATGTCCAATCTCCTGGGATCAAGCTTCCTCAGTGATCCCTTGATCCTGCCATCCTGGAAGTTTCAGAGCACCTGGGAGTTGGCTTCCCTCTGGATGTTTTAGAAATATGGAATGCTTCACGAATTTGAGTTTAATCCTAGTACCGGAGCCATGCTAATCTTCTCTGTATCACTCTAGTTTTAGTATAAGTGTTGCCGAAGCAAGCACTATACTATTTTTGTTTTGTTTTGATTTATTAAAAGGTATGTTTTCTACACTCTTAATTAGGTTAGCAATGGTTATGTAACACAGTAGTAATTCTAAGACCTGAAACTTATTTTTTTTTGATTTGATGTGTTAATTCATAGTTAATTACATTAGAGGTACAACAGTTTATTGGGAGAGTAGGTAATATAAATGTATTGAAACATAAAGAATACCTTTCTGAATGTCCTTAGGTTTTCACACATTTATTTCTATTAAAATATAACTAAATCACCACTATTTTTGCCAACCTGGAAACACTTTAAAATAATTTCTGGTTAATACTGAGTTAAAGTGTAATCCTATGGAAGTCTCTACATAAAAATAAATGAATTAACTATGAATAAACTTGTCACTATAAATATTATCAAAGTTATTATAATTATGTAACTACTTCAACATGAAACGTAGAAACGTTTTAGGAATACACACTAAAAATGGAGGTGTGTGGGAGCCAATTCATTTAAGAATTTAATCATGTTACTCCTGTAATTCTTCATATCATTGTTTTGTTCCAGAACATTTTTCATTTAAGCTATTTTAGGGCATATTCTACTATGCACTACATGAAGGTTATTTCAAATAAAAATGATTCATGAGCAGTCTAGAGTAGATGAGTTAAAATATTCACAACTTCAATGAAAAAACAAAAAAAAACCCTCAGTATTCCATACTTGGTAGATTTTAATTCCATTTATGAATTATGCTTTCTTTAAAAATGTAACTTCTTAAGAATTATGTGACTAAGAAAATGATAAATTAATCTATTCTGAATTACACTTTTAAAGACATAGTATTATTTCTAATTAAATAAATGATCTGCAATTAAAAAACTCTATGCTTGACCCAAGGTCTTTAATTTGAATGACAATTTCTATTCTTCAGTTCTTCTTTAAGTCTACCTAAATTGACAGTTAATTTGCACACATTTGAATGCAAACAATATAAAGAGTCTTCATACCTTTAATATTTTCCCACAACTGCTTTATTGTTGATTTTCTCATAAAATGTATAGATATTTTGTGTTCTCTCAATTACTGTCAGACTCTGTCCACCTCCCTTTCCACTGAATTTTATGTTCTCATTTTCTCCCTTACTGGTATACAGATACATAGAGATAGATATGTTATATAGCTTTCAAAGATATATATATATATATGTATATATATATATATATATATATATATATATATATATATATATATATATATATCTTTGTGTGTATCAAAACAAAGCAAGAATTTTCAGATACAAAAATTAAAACAAACCAATGAGACCGAACCATTCCAAAACAAAATGAAAACTGTAAATGTATACAAACAAACAATCAAAAACAATGGAGTTTACTTTGTGATTATCAAATACTCCCAGATATGTGGCTTGTTTGTAACGTGTAAGCTGAAAAAAAAAATCCTTTCCCCAGGTGTCTTCTCCAATTTTATGTATTAACTGAGCATTTACACTCAACAAGCCTCTAAAATGGCCTCTAAAGGCAGAATTTTGTTTTGCTGTTTATATTTGACAGATTCACTGAAATAAACACAAGGGAGAAGCATAATTACAGAAACATAGAATTAATGGGTTAAACATGAATGAGTGAAGCAACATAAAATACCTCCATATTCCACATCAAAATAATCACAGAATATAATCTATAACATCTATAACTTTAGTAACATGTACAATGAAGTCTCATTCTATATCTAAAAATGTCAATTTTAATCAATTATATTTTTATGTGTCAACTTTTTATAAAGTTTCTTTTCCCTCTAAATATTTCTTATTTTTAGTTGAATGGAGGTTTGTACCAGTATACATGCCTATCTCTTACAATCTCTATTCTCTTAAGATTTGAATAACAATTTTTCTGATGTGCTATGTAAATATTAAGATATACAGTGAAAGTAATAAATAACAAAGAAATATTTCTTTTTACATTGCATATTTTATTTATTTACATTTCAAATGTTATCCTCCTACCTGCTTTCCCCTCACAAATCTACCTATCCCATACCCTCTTCCCCTTATCTCAGTATATCTACTCCCCTACCCACCCGCCCTTTCACACCTCCCTGTCCTGGCATTACCCTACACAGGGTCATCAAGCCTTCACAAGACCAAGGGCCTCTCCTTTCATTGATTCTTGACAAGACCATCCCCTGCTACATATGTGGCAAGAGCCATGGGTCACTCCGTGACATATACTCTTTGGTTGGTAGTTTAGTCCCTGGGAGCTCTGGGGGAGTAAGGGGTCTGGTTGGTTGATAATTTTGTTCTTCCTATGTTGTTGCTACCCCTTTCAGCTCCTTCAGTCCTTTCACAGTCCCACAAATATGCATCTAATTATTTCAGGAAGTAGAAATAGAAGGAATACTGCCTAATTCTTTTGTTTGGCTATACTTACCCTAATTACCAAACCACATAAGGCCCCAACAAAGGAAAGAGAATTATTAACTAATTTCCCTTATAATAAAAGCAAAAAATCTCAACAAAATACTCAAAAATAGTATACAAGAACATATCAAAAAGATCATGCACCATGACCTTGAAGGGATGGTAGGCAGTTCACCTGTTCCGGGGCACCAGGCCCCTGTCAATAGCTGCTGTCCTCCATAGATTTTTGTCCATCCGTCATATAAGAACAATGCCCCAAACCTCTCACAAGTAGATGATATGACCAGTGGTCATGTAGACTCAAGACAAATCTCCGTTTTAATGAGGTACCTAAAGGCCTGGAGGACTTAGCCAATAAGCTTTCCTTCCTAGATACTACTCTCTGCAAAAGATATTTAATCTCAGACCCAGCCTGAGAAGTGAGGTATGATTTCATTCATCCACTTTCTGTCATGACAATAAATGTCTTAAAACCATGGAATGTCTCTTTTTATTATGCTCTGCTATGGGGAGCCATGGAGAAGGTTTTCCTCTACAAAGCCACTGTCCAATTTCCTGTAGAAGGTCTCTCTGTGCTCCTAGGCATGGCTGACACAAAGCCAAAGACTGCTGCCCACTGATCCAAGAACTCTCCCCTTGGCACCAGCTAGAGCTCCCCTCTTTTCCCCTTAGGCCCTTGAGTTAAATCCAGCCAGTGAACCCCTAGTCCGATCTTAGCTCTTCAATGACATTCAGTGCCACCTGGGTGTCCCAGACCCACAGCCCCGTCTCAGGTCTGTGGAACCCTGGACCAGCTTCGGCTGTCCTG
This sequence comes from Mastomys coucha, assembly GCF_008632895.1. NCBI lineage: Eukaryota > Metazoa > Chordata > Mammalia > Rodentia > Muridae > Mastomys > Mastomys coucha. Next base: position 79,083 of record NW_022196912.1, on the reverse strand, counting down.
TGCCTCAGACTGTTCTTCCCCACCTTAGAGCTATGTCCAGAGGTTGCCCTATGGCCCAACACCTGCCCAGCGATGGTGTGTGATAAGCACGGTCAACTTCCTGTGTCCTACCTCCCCAAGCAGCCAAGCCCTGTGGCTAGACAGATGCAGGACCAAGTAGCCCTATACATATTGGAATTTATTCTTCTCTCATAGCTGTATAATGCTACACTAAACATAAATTTTCCTCTTAGCACAACCTTCATTTCGTCACAAAGATTGGATAACCTGTGTTTTTCTTTTTCTACAATTCTATAAAGTTTTGACTCAATTTTCATTGAGTAGGGAGATGTTCAGTTTCCATGATATGGTAAGTTTTCTGTTGTTTCTGTTGTTGATATTCCGCTTTACTCCTTTATGTTCAGATAGGATGCAGGGTATTATTTCAGGTTTCCTGTAAATACAGGAGATGTTCATTGTATTTGAGTAATTGGTTAATTTTGAGGAAATTCTGTATGGTACACAGAAGGTATATTTTCTTGTGTTTCGTTTAAATGGTCTTTGTTACATAACTATATGTTATGTACATTTGTTTTATAACATTAGTTATCTCACACATTTCTTAATGTTTTTCATGACCTGTCTTTTTGAAGGAGTGGAGTATTGAAATCTCAGAGTATCAGTGAGTGAGGAGCCACATGTAATTTACACTGTAGTAGTGTTTCTTTTACAAAACTTACATAAGCTTATGTCTTGTGCATAGATGTTAACTTAAATGTCCTGTTTTGGGATTTTTTTCCTTTGTGTGGATGCACTGTCTTACCCTGTCTCTTTTGATTCACTTTGTCTATTTTGTGGCAATCAGCTTTCAGGTTGGTGTTGTTTTGGTTTTGTTTTGTTCTGTTTCATTTTTTTTTTTGGACCTAGTTACTTGGAATACTTTTTTCAAATCTTGTAAAATGAAGAGATGTCCTTCCTTCATATTAATGTATGTGTGATGGATCTGTATCTACATTTATTCAGTTAATCTATGTTTATTGGGGAACTACAATCTTCGATATTTTTATCAATAACCAGTAAGTGTTGATTCCTATGTTTGATCTCTCTCCCTCTCTCTGTCTCTCTCTGTCTCTGTCTGTCTCTCTGTCTCCTTCTCTCTCTCCCTCCCTCCCTCCTCTGTGTGTGTACATATACATATGTGATTTTGTGTGTGCTTCCCTTTTTTGACTTTGCTCTTCTGACACTTATTTTTTGTGTTATATTTAATGTAATTTAACTCTTTCAGTTGGAATCTACTTTCTATCACATTTAGTAGAGCTGAATTTGGAGATAGGTATTGCTTAAATTTGATTTTATAATGGAATGTCTTATTTTCTCCATCTTGATAAATGAAATTTTGTTTGATATAGGAATCTGGGCTAACATCTGTGGTCTCATAGTCTGCATCAATCTGTTCTTGACCTTCTGATTTTTCTCTATTGAGAAATTGGGTATAATAGTAATAGGTTTGCCTTGGTCTTTTTTTCTCACAAATTTTATTTCTTTCCTTGATCTATAAGTTTAGTATTTTAATTATTATGTTCTGAGATGACTTTTATTGTAGTCCAGTCTATTTGGTGTCTGTTTTTCTATGATTATTTTTTTCTGTTTCTTTCCCTTCCATTTTACCCAGTATTCTTTTGTTTTGAATTTATTTATTTATTTATTTATTTTACATCCTAGTTACTGCACCACTCCCAGTCCCCCTAAACAAAGTCTCTAACTGCATCCATTCTGGTTTCCTCTTAGAGCATAGAATTCTCCCTGTGTATACACCAACCAAACACATCAGATCTCTACAAGGCTAGGTATATCCTCTCTCACTAAGGTCAGATAAGGCAGCACACCAGGAGAATTGATTCTACATACAAGTAACAGCTTTAGGAACAACTGCCCCTCCAGTTGTTGGGAAACTCACATGAAAACCAAGCTGCACATCCAGTAAATAAGGGTGGGAAAGGTGCTTGGTCCAGCCTTTTTATGATTTTTAGTTGATGATTCAGTCTCTGGAAGCCTCCAAGTTAGTTGAGTCTATTTGTCTTCCTATGGAGTTGTGAACCCCTTTAGGGTTCTCAATCTTCCCCCCATCTATTCCATAAGAATCCCCAAGCTTTGTTCAATGTTTGTCTGTGAGTCTTTGAATCTGTTTCAGTCAGCTTCTTGATATAGCCTCTCAGAGGACAGTCATGCTAAGCTCCTGTCTGTAATCACCATAACTGTGTATCAGTAAAAATGTCAGGGATTGGTGCTTGCCCATAGGATAGGTCTCATCATGGACCAGTTATTGGTTGGCTATCCTTTCAGTCTTTGTTCATCTTTGATCCTTGATTTCATGTAGACCAACCTCTTAGGTCAAAAATTTTGTAGTAGAGTTGTTGTCTTAGACCCTCTATTGGAGGGCATGCCTGGCTACAGGAAATGGCCTCTTTAGTTTTCCTATCTCCACTATTATGTGTGTTAGCTAAAGTTACCCCTATAGACTCCTGGTAGCCTATCCAACCACAGGTCTCTGGCATGTCCTAGAGATGGCCCCTATTTTGCCCCCCCTGCTAGCCTCAGATCTCCATTCACTGTTCTGGTCATTTGGCCCTCTTTCCTATCTTACCAGATACCTGATGGTGGTGTCTTAGTGACCTGGCTCTTGTTGATTTGATTCTTATGAGGTACTTTAGCCATTTGGTTGTCCCTACAGTTAGCTGAATGATCCTGATGACAGGTAGACTCTTCAGGATGGCAGTAGGTGGTATGTGTCCAACAATGGAGGTCAATGAGAAGTCCCCATGCTGGCTGTGACTCAGGAACACCCAAACAACAAGGGATTATTGAGGGAAAGTTCTAAGCTGCTGCTTCTTGAGCACAGGCTTCAGGCTTCCACAGAGAAGCAGGAAGCTCTTGGGCTCCCAGTGGTCTTATTAAGATGGTAGAACAAGCTGAGAGCCAGACAATGTTTGTCAGGGAAACAGGTGACGTTCACCTCTGTTGGATGTCTTACTGGACCCAGGTGAGGGATTGGTGTGGAAGGGATCCAAGAGGTCAAGCCCAGAGTCAGACCATGAATGTTAGTGGATCATAAACAACTCACCTCTCTCTTTTAAGGTCTCTGTTTTGGGCTTCAGCTTTGTTGAACTATTCAGGGCCAGCTGTGCTAGGCTTTAAAGAGAATCATAGTCTATTATTGATTATATTTTTAGACGGTCATCTATTAATATGTGATTGGGAAGTTTGTAATTAGAGCAGCTAATATCTTGGTCTTGTATTATAGAGTGGTTAGTTTTTCATTGGTTTCATTTTCCTTTTGGGTTCTTAAAGAGAGTGTGTTTGCTGTGTGTTGCCTAGTGGAAATTTTTAACCTGGAGTCCTAATTGGTATAGCCATTAGGGATTTCAATTAAAACATGTTTTTGGATGTTGACCATTGACACTTAAAAATGGAGATGAAACAGTACAGGTCATATTTTAGGGGTTCACAGTGTGGAGGAAACTCTTCTATAAAGATTTGTCTGGTCCTCTGGGAATGAAAGCAGAGAGTGGGGCTAGGCCACAACAGAAGGTCTGATACAGTGAATGAGAGTAGAACTTTTAAAAAAGGAGCCAGTCGTCGTGCCACATTCCTTTAATCCCAGCACTTGGGAGTCAGAGGCAGGTGGATTTCTGAGTTGAAGGCCAGCCTGGTTTACAAAGTAAGTTCCAGGATAGCCAAGGCTACATAGAGAAACCCTGTCTCAAAAAACAAAAAACAAAATGCAAAATACAAACAAACAAACAAAAAACAATACAAAACAAAAAACAAAACAAAACAAAAGAAAAGTAGAGAAGTGAAGGTTTGCAGGTGGCAATAGGTTTAATTAAACAAAAAGAAATAAAATGGTTATTACCTGTTGCTTTTTTCAGTTTATGTGCCTCAATGCCAATTGACCCTAAAGTCATTATTAATATGATAATTAGAGAAAGATATATGGTAATGCTTAAATTTTACCACTAGTATTTGTATTCACATTGTCTTTGGGAGTTGCTATATTAGGTGGGAACAAAACTTTTGGTTTCAGCCCATGCTGTTTTTGTAATAACAGCATACAATTATTACAATAACCACAACAGTCTTTGATATCCTTTCTTGGATCATGTCATCCCAGTTTATATCCCATGATAGCATATTAGGTTTTCCTTTCCAAACAGCTATATGTATATTCATTTAAACCATATCTATGTATGTACACTTCAATATTGTTTATATTTTCCAGGGCACCTAAAGAGAGATACAACTGGAGAAATCTATATTCTGAACTCAACTCCTTATATATTTTTTTCACTGAAGCATATTAAGGGAAATGTAATTGTTTAAAGAACAACAGCAAGAAAGCTATGAAGAAAAGCTTTGTAGTTTGTTGATACCCTACTCTTTGCTCTGTGAGTATACAAATTTGTCTTTTCAAATCTGAACTTATATAATTAGAAGGAACAGACAGTGGTATATCTAATTGTTTTTCCTTATTCTGCTCTTTTTGTTCCACATCCTATTTTTGCAAAACGATGACTGTTACTTTTACTGTTGCCATTGAATATTTAGCATTATTATTTTTACTTGAAACAAAACTATTTTTACCCTATTGACAACCAGCTGTTCTGTCCAAATCCGTTGTCAGGACAATATCTTTTAACACAATATTTGAAAGCAAATATTATATTACAGTCTTTCCATCCTAACACATATGCAGATTTATGGAGCCCTTAGGAATGATTGAATTTACCCTAAATATTATATCTATACTCTAGATAATAAAAATAAAAAAATAGCACTTGAAGTTAAGATCATGACATCTGCCTCCACCTTGTGGACATATGAGCCTTCCCTCTTGCCTGTCTGTCATGACAGTTCAAATTCAGGTAAGTGATTCTTTAAGAACTGGATTTTTAGCTGTTGTTCACTTGTCTATCACTGAATATTTTGAACTATTAATATTTCCTAATCTACTTAGACTAAACACACACAGAGAAGAGGGGCAAGAAATGGCTTTGACACACTCTATTTTACTAAAACTAGCCAGGAACACATGAACAGATGGGTTGAAAGAAATGTGATGAAAACCATGTGAAGGTGAAATAAGTCCTGAAGAGAGAAGCGAATAATAACAACTAAGACATTAAGATGGTAAATGAAGTGAAAATTAAAACTCACACCTTTTACCTGGAAACACTGTATAACTCCCAAGTGTCCTAAAATTTCAGATGATTGAAATGATTTTAATAGGGTACAAAAATGAGCAAATGTATGTACACAGATGAGAACCTAGATCATTGAACGTGACTCTTTTCCATTTATTTTAATGAAGTCAATTTTCTCTGAATTTCTTGATTTCTATAAAACAAATAAAAGGGCTCAACACCAGTACATATAAAAAAGACAAAGCAATTGTATGAATTAAGCTGTAACATATCTTAAAATTAAATTTCATCTTAAAATAACTTTAACTTTCAATTCATTTTTTAGAATCTGGAGAAACCATAGGCCACCTTCCATATCTCCTGAATGGTAAGTACCTTACAAAGTTTAACACACTTTTCCAAGACCCCAAGCTAAGCATTGAATCCTAAAACCCCAGATCAATATATTTACATGTACTGGTAAAATGAAAATCTTGATGTTAATTCTCTTAATAATTCTATTCATACAGAGGAAATGTTTGCTATTGTCAAGGAATTGATAATATAATTGGGTGAAATGGACATGCTTTAATCTCTTAACAAAGTCTGGGAAAGCAGATTTAGGGAATTATAATACATTCATATCAGCCAAATTTTTGTAACAATTTAACTTTCACATCATTTTTAGGAAGGTAGAAGATGACTCTCAAACAGAGATGAGAAGAATAAATATCTATAGTTAGCAATATGTGTTTCTTAAGTTTAAGTCTGTGTGAAGAATATATGAAAAAGGAAATTTATGATAAGACATAACTAGTGGAACTTTAACAGTGGTTCTCAGATTATTGCATGTAAAACTTACTCAAAACTATACTCAACTTAGCCAGGCAGTGACGGCGCATATCTTTAATCCCAGCACTTGGGATACAGAGGCAGGCAGATTTCTGAGTTAGAGGCCAGTCTGGTCTACTGAGTGAGTTCCAGGACAGC
>NW_022196912.1:70763-72924 GCF_008632895.1 Mastomys coucha | reverse complement strand
AACTGTAAATGATATTATCAGAAGATATAGAAGATAGAAGAAATCTAGATATCTAGAACATATATAGGGTAGATTATACAAGTTAATAAATATGGAAGAGGACAAAGTAATGTGACTTACACTATTAATTTCATAAGATTATGTTAATAAAACCATAACATTAAAATGTCTAAAAAATAGTTACTCACATTAGCAGTGTATGGGTTTTTTAATATGAATCACCTCATTTAACTTTCATGATAACTCTTTATTAAAGTGTCCCAAATAACTTTACTGCAAAATACATGTGTTTTTTATTTGAAATTTATTCCCTTTAGATAAAATGCACAGAGAGGAGAAAGGGAGGATAGATATAATTGCTTTCATATAACTTAGTTCACACTGTACCTAGAAGACATCAATAAACAGAAGTCAAAAGCAATGTATTAAAATAGTTGGGTTCTAATGTGGCCTGCCATTTGACTGATAAATGACTACCTTTTCTCTGATTTATTTTTAAAGGTTAATATTCTATTATAGAGCTTCACAATAAAGATCTTGTGAGAACCTAACATAGTTTCTTATTTTTTTTATTGCTGTGACAAAAAAAATAAAAACAAACAAACACACAAACAGGAATTATCAAGGCAAATTGAAAAAAAAAGCGTTTAATGTGGATTTCACATTCTGGAGAATAAATGACCATGCCAATCTTCATGGAAAATCTGGAACCTGTCAATAATGGCATTGGAGAAGTAGCTTAGATCTTGCATCTTAATGTACAGGCAGGAGACAGAGAGGTATATCTCATGGCATAAGCTTATTAAAATCTGAGTTTGCTTCTAGTGACATACCTTCTCCAACCATACCATACTTTCTTATCCTTCCCAAACATTTCCATGAATTGAGGACAAGAAATTCAAATGTGAAACTATAAGGTCCATCCTCATTCAATCTACCCTGGACTGTTTTTCAGTTTTCTTAATTTTTGTAAAACCAGATTTACCTACTTCCCCATATCACTTCCAAAGGATTTGGGAGATTTAGGTAGGCTTCAATACAGAATTATTATGTGAATAGCATGTCTATTCATATAATAAACATGATGCATTTTATTTGATTAATCTACAGTAACAATTTCTAACAAGCAACCTATGTTTGTTTTAATAGTATAGTATTTTTTAACCACCTACACAGTAATTCAACTTCTTGATAATAAACATCTTTCAGAGAGAAGAATCTCTACAGCTCAGTGGCACATACCACCAGTCATACATAATCTCAAGATTCCATACATTGAAATATTTACCTGAAATTTAAAATGTAAGAAAATCCTAAGGTGAGATATTTTGGAAACAGTAAAAGTGAATAGTAATGAATACTGTATCCACTAATAACTAGAAAACAAAGCTAAGAATATTTCACATACAATCTTTATTCTAGAGACAGTATTATTTTTGGTTCATTTTGCCTTTTACCTAATTATTAAACTTTAGGAATTAAACCTCCCCCTAAGCTATGTTGATAGTTTCATTGTGCTCTTCTGTGAATGCATGTCCTGACCTTTCACCTCCATACCAGAGACACTTCTTCCTGGCACATAAATCAATAATTTAAAAAAAAAATCATATTTGTGGACTTCATCTTAGGTCAACATTTTAAGCTAGTTTCTAAAGGTGTGATTCCCTGGGCTGCTCCTGTTCTGGGAGAACTTTAAAGTAGTTCATCTATTCTCAACTTTGCTCTGTTTATGGAATCTAGCCTCAGGGAAAAGCTGTGCTATTTCTCTGACTCAAATTCTGCCCTTCAACAAAAGTTTGACCGACTTATAGATACTGAAGAAACACTTGAATGGGCTAGATGTACAATACCCTCCTTCAAGTAGCCATAACTCTACTATGTAAGCCACACTTTATGTAAGAAATAATATCAAAAAATTAACAGAAACTTAAAACAAAAATAATGAAAAAAATTTTTTTCTTCTGCGGTAGAATATTTATTGATTACAGTGTACTTACTGCTGCAGTAGAATATTTACTGTTTATAGTGTACTTGTTTTTTGTTTTTTTTATTGGATATTGTCTTTATTTACATGTAAATTTCTCCTTTCCAAGTTCCCCTCCAAAAAACAAACAAACAAACAAAAACAACAAGAACAAACCCCTGTTGCCTCCCACCTCCC
>NW_022196912.1:41524-68645 GCF_008632895.1 Mastomys coucha | reverse complement strand
AGAGTGGTTGTACCAGTTTGCAATCCCACCAGCAATGAAGTAATGTTCCTCTTTCTCCACAATCTCTCTAGCATCTTCTGTCCCCTGAGTCTTTTATCCTAGCCATTCTGACTGGTGTGAGGTAGAATCTCAGGGTTGTTTTGATTTGCATTTCCCTGATGACTAAGGATGTTGAACATTTCTTTAGTTGTTTCTCAGCCATTCGGTGTTCATTAATTGAAAATTCTTTGTTTAGCTCTGTACCCCATTTTTAAATAGGGTTATTTGGTTCTCTGGTGTCTAACTTCTTGAGTTCTTTGTATACTTTGGATATTAGCCTTCTATCAGATATAGGGTTGGTAAAGATCTTTTCCCAATTTGTTGGTTGTCATTTTGTCCTATTGACAGTATCTTTTGCCTTATAGAAACTTTGCAACTTTGTTAGGTCCCATTTGTCAATTCTTGATCTTAGAGCAGAAGCTATTGGTGTTCTCTTCAGGAAATTTTCCCCTGTGCCTATTTGCTCGAGGTTCTTCCCCACTTTCTCTTCTATTAGTTTCTTCTATTAGAGCTATGGTCGTGTGCTTGGAACTTGGCTAAATGGATTCTTCTAGAAAGGGATTTGTAATAGAAGAAAGCATTACCTGGTAATTTTTATAAGTAGACAATGGATAACATAAATGATTCCCAACTAAATTTAAACTTAAGTAATAATCAGGTTTAGAGCAAGTAAACTATTGCTATTTATCTGAAGTTCAGATGGAATTAATTAACTTATTTGCTAAGAGCTGATTCATAAATTTGCTAATTTATTTGACACTTCTACACTGGGTACAAGAGTAAGTAATGTTTTTTTTTTCCACAGCCCATATAGAAAGTGTGCTATTTTAGTAACTAAAATGTGGGTAAAAGTGGGAGGTCTACTCCAAAGCAAAGCCCTAAAAATGGTGAACAGGATTCTCTTATGTCTCTCTGTGGGACCATGAAAGGCCACCTGTTTTCTAGTTGAGCTAGGTTTAAAATCCTGATGACACGGCAGGTGATCCTGCAAGGGACCATAGGCATTTTGCCATGCTCCTAGGCACCAGGCTCCTGACAAGATACCACAACTCACCATTCCATAGGTCTGTTGCCATCAGCCCCCTTTGGGCATTGCCCTAAGCCCCTCCATAGGTAGAGGATGTGAACACATCACATAGCCTCAAGACAGATCTCCATTTTAATGAGGTACCTAAAGGTCTGAAGGGCTTAGCCAATTAAGCTCTCCTTCCAAGACACTCCTCCCTGCAAAAGGTATTTAACCTCAGGCCCACCCTGAGAAAGTGGGATATGGTTTTCTCATTGCCACTTTCCACTATGACAATAAATACCTTAAAACCATAGACTGTCTCCTCTCAACAGGATACACCATAAGGAACAATGGAGCAGGCCTTTGTCTACCAGAAGGCTTCTCTATACTTCTAGCCACAAAGCCAAGTTGCCATCCAGAAGCAAGCCAAGGACATTCTTCTCCCCTCAGGACCCAACCAGAGCTCACTGAAAAGTGGATATTAGCCCCAAAGCTACAAATACCCAAGATACAATTCACAAACCACATGTGGCTCAAGAAGAAGGAAGACCAAAGTGTGGGCACTTCTGTCTTTCTTAGAAGGAGAACAAAATGCAGGATCAAATATGGAGATAAAGAGTAGAGCAGAGACTGAAGGAAACACCATCCAGAGACTGTCCCATAACAGTTCATCCCATCTATTGTTACCAAAACCAGACACTATTATGGATGTCAAGAAGTACATGCTGAAAGGAGCCTGAAATGTCTGTCTCCTGCAAGGCCCTACCAGAGCCTTACAAATACAGAGGTGGATGCTTACAGCCAACCACAGGATTGAGCATGGGTTTCCCAATAGAGGAGTTAGAAAAAGGGGACTGAACAAGTTGAAGGGGTTTGCAACCCCACAGGAAGAACAGTAATATCAAACAAACAGACCCCTCCAGTGCTTCTGGTGACTAACCCATCAACCAAGGAGTACATATGGCTCCATCTGAATATGTAGCAGAAGATGGCCTTATCAGGCATCAATGGGAGGAGAGGTTCTTGGTCCTGTGAAGGGTGGATAGATGGCCCAGTGTAGGAGAATTGAGAGCTGGGAGGTAGGAGTGGTTGGACAAATACCCTCAGTGGATTGGAGGATGGGATGGGGGTTTCTGGGATGCAGGGGGAAACTGGGAAAGGGGATAATATTTGCAATGTAAATAAAGAAAATATCCATTAAAAAATAAAATCAAATGTCTGGTTTTTGTCTTATATTTCTTTGATTATCTATATCATTTTGAATTTTATTTTTTAACATCCTGTAATTTTCTTAGATTCATAGGCTTAGTTTTAACACTTCAGACAGAAAGAGATTTTTCAGCTACATCCCAGGAAAACTGGGATACAATGATTTACTCAGATCAATCTCTGTTACAACATCATATTAACAACCCATGTGTATTTATTATTCAAGTTGAAAAAAGTAACTGGCATTTCAGTCTTATTAAGTACCTTTAATGTACTTAATGCCTGCCATTGGATCCCATACTCCTAACTTAACTACCTGGCTGGAACTCAGTGAGATAGGATTTGCTTAGTGCTGCAGGGACTAGATGTCCCAGGGCAGAGTAGTACCCAATGGGATCTTCCCCTTTTCTGAGGAGAAGGGGAGGCAATATTGAGGGAAGAGATTTGTAATGGAGGAGATTGAGAGGAGGTAAGGGAGTGGGAGTGTAATCAGATGTAAAGTGAATAAATAAATGAAGTAAAATAAATCTTTAAAAATGATTTTATACAAAATATACCTCTGGTTTGTTTATCAAGTATGTTAATACATTCAAATGAAATACAAATCATCCATATTACTTTAAAAATTTAGGTGTGATACCAGGAAATACTAAAACCAGAAAGAACATGAGCCATATTTTTTATTTGATATAAAATTATTTTTGTCAACTAAACAGCTTAATGACTAAATGTGCTGACAAAAAGTGAATGAATATGATATAAATGATGATGTAGGATAAGATATTCTAAATTGATTTCTTATGCCTACTACAAGAAAGTTTCTAGGAAGTTAATACAATGTTGTCAGCATTCTTTATTCACCTGCTGTACAATAAGGACTAGAATTGCAAAGTACAAATTTTAAGATTACCAACTTGCAAAAAACACTTTTCTGTCTCAGGCACTATGGGGATGCAGAGAAATGTTTTGAGAGTTGCTTGTTATGACAGATCCATCTTTCATGACAGAGAAGGTGAGGCTTTATGGGTTATTTAGGGACAAACTGCACAGCTTCTGAGGATGGGCTTTCTGAGGAAAACACTTTGAGTTCAAGCCTAGAGATCGAATCTTTTACTTGAAAATTGAAATATGTAATGAAGCTAAGTCAGAAAATTGAAATGCAACTAAAAAATAAATAAGAGGAAGAAGGTGGAGAGGGAAAGCAGTGCAAGGCAAGCAGACAAAGGACAGTTAAGGTATAGGAGGGAACCAGTAAGACATAAACCAAGTGGGAGCCAAGCCTGAAGAAGACACAAGATTTTTGGCTTCTTGTCCCTTTGATATTTGATTGATTACTTCTGTTACTTCTTAAAAAACTCAGTCCGTGTTTGTCTACTTTGAAGGGAGATTTTAATGTAGGCAAAGTATCAGATAAAAAGATTGTAATAATAAATCTGTATTTGAATCCTGCCAGTGCTTACAATAAAACATAGTGTACCGAAGTCAGGTTCACATTGTGGCTTCTATGGTCCCAGGGTCTATTTATATTTGATAAACTCCTTCGTCCCAAACATCATCATTTAAATATTTGGTATAAACAAGATATTAATCTTAATTACTAAAGCACTAGTATCAACACTGCAGCTCAAGTTACAGTCTTGAGTGAAAGCAAAATATTTGGTAAATCTCTGACTCTCAGCTTAATTCCTGTTACACACAATGCATCTCAGCTTTCCCTGGGATTATCTGATTCTCTCTTCACTTCCAAGATGTTTTTAATAAATTTGTTTTTTTTTTTCAAGACAAGCTAACAAAAATAATTTGTCTTTGACACATCAAAACCTGTACTAGATTATATCAATGTGTTTAATGGAGGATAAGAAAGGAGATCTGCACTTAAAATTGCATTCATGACATGCCTAATTATCAAAATTAATAGAGAATATGATTATTTGCTGATGTGCCTTAGTTGTATGATTTTAAAAATATTTTACACTGACCACAATTATAAATTATTTTAGCAAGTAATTTACCTCATGACTTTCTGAAAGAGGAAAATATTTTATAGGGGCCTTAAATCCCACAAACTTTTGTTGAAGTTATTAAATACACATGCTCACAAGGGAAATAAATATGTGGAGTTGTTGTATTTAAAATGTTTACAAAAAATATTCTAGTATTGGAAGCAGACACTAGGAACACTACTCACATTGTTTGCCTAGTATCAAAGGAGAATTCTCTGACTAGGATTGTAATTAGGATTATCTTTGCTTTGTGTCCTTATCTTTAAACACAGACTCTCCTTAAGTGGAAAACACAGTTATCTGGAGGCCAACTGTACATGAAGCAATTATTTAATACTATTTGCCCATCCCTGGGCAATAACATAATTAGATAATTGGCAAAATGCAAGCTGGTTTCTTCTTGAGTTCACATACTTTATTCTTCATAATGTTTTAGAGTATTATTGAAATCATTTCGGGAGATAAGAATTCCTAAAGTATTAGGTGTAGATTTGGAACCTAGAGAGAGGTAAGATTTGCTAATATGTCTTATATTTACAGTTGAGATATTGAGGAAGGTTAGATTTCCTCATGAGTTTTAGTGTTAGGTTTGGAAAGTGGAGATTGATATATATTTAAATTTGAGTTTAAATTATTTTTATTACATCTTATCTATTTATTGTGTGTGTTTGTAAATATGTTCCACAGTGCAAGTATGGGTTTAGAGGATTTCTTGAAAGATTGGGTCTCTACTTCCATCATCTGTATTTCAGAGACTAAACTCAGTTCATTAGGCATAGTAGCATAAGGCTTTCATTACTGAGCCACCTCAGCAGTCCTAGATCAACAGCACAGTTTAGCATTTTTTCATTATACAAATTGCTACAGTATACCCAACAAGGTATAGATTATTATAAATTGGGATAGGACCAAGTTGTGTTAAAATGCAAGTAATGTAGCTAACATCACTTCACTATTTCCACAACATTTCTGTAAGATAGGTACTATAAATGATAAGGGAAGCAGAGGTGATTTCATCCACTAACCTTACTTAAAGCCAGATAGCTAACAGTATGTAGAATTGAAAGTAGAAGTGGACTTGGATTCTGATTTTATTTTATGAAATAGTAACACAAACTCATTGCTAGATGTTCGGTTACACTTCAGGCTGTTTCCTTTGTCTCTTAAGCACTCATTCCATGAGGCTACACTAGCTTGCTGATTGCAGTGACTTCCCTTTTAAGTTACTTTTGGCTCCATTCCTCTGGAATAAGCTATTTATCCTTGTCTAGCTTTTGAATTTACTCCTTATCTACATTTATGGCTTAGTACAAATGCTAAATGTGTTCTTTGATAAAATGTTAATGGAGCATTATTATAAGGTTAGTCTTTATCTAGAACCTTCAAATATTTTGGAGAAGAATGTTGAGTTTTTCTTTTATTTACTAAAAAGGAAACGGTGATTGACTAAATATAAGTTGATCATTTAATATTAAATGACAATGATATGAAAAAGAGAAAGCAGGAATTGAATTAAATCCAGTATTAAAAATCACAGTAATAACTATGAGAATCATGGATCCTTTGCATAGACTGGGAATAAGTTGTGAAGGAAGTACTTTTGCCTACCACTCTACTCTGGGACATAAAGCTGCTGCAAGACTAGGCACATCCTATCCTACTGAGTCGTCCTATAGGAAATCCAGATGGGGAAAAGATGGGTAATGGCAGGAAAGGAAGACAGAGACAGCCCCCACTCTGTCTGTTAGAGTAGACACATGAAGGCCAAGTTGCACAGCTGCCTCAAATGGGTAGGGGCTCTAGTTCCAGCTCCTGCATTATCCTGGTTGGTGGCCTAGGCACTGTGTATGTCCATGATTATTTGGGCAAGTCTTATCAATTGCTGAAGAGTTTTGTTACTTGCAAACTAAATGGCCTCACTAACATTTTCCTTATATATTTAGTAAAGTACTGCTGATATTATTTGAGCTGCTAGCAATTGAAAATGTATATCTCCTATTTATATCAAATATACCTTTAAAATATATGTCACATAGTAGGAATTTTTAGATACTTAAACAATACAAGTTAAGGACAGGATAACAAATTCAAAATAATGTTAGATTCTGATTTTATTATAAAATGGTGTTTTCAATCTAATTCATTTAGAAATTACTAAGTGTAGTCAAGGTTTAACAGCTCAGATTACCATGTGTGTGTGTGTATTTGTGTGTGTGTGTGTGTGTGTGTGTGTGTGTGTGTATTCTTCAAAAACATCAAAAATTCATATATTGTGACATTTAATGCTACTTAATCATTTGGCAATGAGACAGACGTGCTCCTGACCATACTCTCTTCTTCCTTCAAAGAAGTTAATGAACATCTTCACCTCCAGGTGAGGTTGCTTATTGTTGAAAAGTAGGCACAAGGCAGATATTGCTTATTTCATGTACAGACAAAATAATGTCCAGGAAAAAGACAGATTGTGCAAAATGGTCGACTGTTAGTTCTGCCAAGACAGGTTAAACAAAAAATAATATAGAAGGGTTTTTTTTTCCCAAGAAAAATAAACTGAAATCACCTGCTGGTGTGCAGGAAGAAAACACCAACTTTTCTTTTAATAAAATTTTAGACCTCTCAGAAGCATTGGTGGCCTATTTCTTTTTTTTTTTTTATTAGATATTTTCTTTATTTACATGTAAATTTCTCCATTCCCAGTTTCCCCTCCAAAAAACAAAGAAACAAATAAAAACAACAAAAACAAACCCCTGTTGCCTCCCCCCTCCCCATGCCTGCTAC
Source organism: Mastomys coucha (assembly GCF_008632895.1). Classification (NCBI taxonomy): domain Eukaryota; kingdom Metazoa; phylum Chordata; class Mammalia; order Rodentia; family Muridae; genus Mastomys; species Mastomys coucha. The sequence goes on along the minus strand of NW_022196912.1, from coordinate 61,607 downwards.
TCCACCCTCTCCCACTTATTGGCCCTGGCATTGCTCTACACTGGGGAACAGAACTTTCACAGGGCCAAGCTCCTCTCCTCCTATTGATGATCAAATTGCAATCCTCTACTATACACATGCTGCCAGAACAATCAGACCCCTCCATGTGCAGTCCTTGGTTGGTGGTTGAGACCCTGGGAGCTCTGAGGGTACTAGTTAGTTCATATTGTTGTTCGTCCTAAGGGGCTGCAAACCCCTCAGCTCCATTGGTCCTTTCTCCAACTCCTTCACTGGGGACCCTGTACTCAGATCAATAGATGTCTGTGAACCTCTACATCTGTATTAGTCAGGTACTGTCAGAGTCTCTCAGGAGATAGCTATATTTAGGCTGGCTTGGCCTTCCTTCAGTCTCTGCTCCATAGTTAATCTCTACAACTCCTTCCTTGGGTATTTGGTTCCCCCTTTTAAGAAGATATAGGGACAGAGTCCAAATTCTGAGCAGCTTGTGAGTACTAGAAATGTTTCTTTTACTAAATTTTGCAAAGATGATTTGCAATCAATGTGAACTACTTCAATGGCAATCATTCCTAGCTGAGGAATATTACCTTAGAGTCTAATGAAAAGACTGATTACAAGAACCATTGAAGTTTTATTAAAGAAGAGGCTCAAGTAATAAAAAAAATAGTTTTTTCTTTGAAATGCAGTATGTAACAAGTCCAGAAGAGTGATAAATGGACTTCTTTTCTATTCTTTAAAAGAGACAATCAAAGATTTCAAATTCTAAAGAAATTAAATGTAATTTTAACCTCTTACATCACTCAGTGAAAACATTATTTCAATATTATGAACTGAGTTACAGATTAAACTCAGATGTACTCAGATAAAACATCTGTTATTAATTTATATACAACAAAATATGATTTTCTTTGCTTGAGCAGAAATGATCCTAAATTTATTCTGACTGTTGAGTATCTATTTCATAAAAAATTCTTAATGAATGCAAGGTTAATTTAGTATATGTTTCAAAAGTATACAATTACAGCCTCCTTAGAATTTGAAACTAAAACATTTTACTACCTTTTAATTAAGAGCTAATTAGAGGCTCAAAATTAAAACTGCTACATTAAAGAAAGTTTCTCATTATTTTTCAAGGGGAGAGTTCTTGCACTGATGAAGTTGCTTTGGAAAAATGTATCAGGATAAGTCACTTTCTTCAGTGTGATCTTTCAAATTAACAGATGACTTTAATTTTTCTTTAAGTTTAAGTACTAAATAACAAAAAACTATTCAGAAATTATGGAAAGAAATTAGCATAGAAAAGAAGAAATAAAGTGAAAGAAAGAAAAATTAAAAATCATTTGGATACTTTTAAATCAGTAAAAAATACCAGAGGCAAGCAAATAACTGATTAGAAAGAGACATTTCACAAACATCAGACACAGGCAAAGTAACATCCTTTAAAGGAAGTACTAGCTTTCTGACAAAGTACAAATTTTAAATTACTAGTGAGGCTTCTAAGCATCACTGTCTGTACTTCATGTGGAATTCTTGGATACCAGCATATCTATAGAGATTACAACAAAGAGATAAGCAAAAAATAAGCTGATTATTTATCTGTTACCATATTATTAAACTTAAAATACTAGTGGCCAAACTTCATGCAGAACGTCTGGCCAGCTCTCTTTGCTGTTGTGCATGAGTATGAGCTGACACTGCAGGAATCACTGTTGCTAAGAACAACCAGCTTTTAAAACATATAACTAATACTTATATTCCTTTAAGTACTACAATTTTTATTTTATTTTAAATTTTCTAATTATATTATTATTATAGGAATAAATAAATAAAGCAGGAGAATAAAAGGATCAAGGAAATATGCAGGGTGCTGTTAATTCTGTATGGGAGTAAGCTGAGCAAGTGTATTTTCTTAGTAGCAGCAGCAGAAACTATGGGTTTTCAGCTGTCTGCTTTAAGATAATGACATTTCTGTTTGTCTACATTAACAGGGTACTTACTATTAGGCCACAAAATATGGAGGAGAAATACATGGATAAAATCTGAGTAAATTACTAAGCAATTACAGTAAAGCAACTTTCTAATTCTAGAGAACACCACTGAGATGGAAAAATACAATTAAAGTTCTTTAGATGGTTCCATTCTATGTTCTACATATAGGTACAAAATTTTAGTAGGTTAATGATAATCTACCTAAAATGAATTATATAACTGCACTTTTTCTAAGGGATAAAAAATGAACATTGAAAATATGGCAGTTGGAAAACTAGATATCCAAAACCTAAGTCAGTATTTTTTCACAATTCATATTGAATATCTTGTTTCCAAAATTTAATAGATGAATTCTAATTGAAATCTAATTGCCTATCCTAAGCAAATAAATCAGAAGAATGGAAATAGATTTATAAAGAACTATGATAAGCCTCAGGGAAACATTTCATTGAGGAATTGAGAAGATACAAGAGTTTACAGGTAGGAGGATTGGAACAGCAGACTCCGGAATTTCTTCCTGTTTTCAAGTATATGCACTTTTTGACTAAAAGAAAGGAAGGAAAAACTTCCATTTAGGATCTAGCATGTAAGACACATGAAAGTCATTTTTCCTAAGAAAAAAATAAAAACAATGTAGAAGCTGTACAGTACACAGCTTTTCTTTGATCAATCAAGGGAGGTAGTGAGATGGTGCAAACTCCCTATCAGTCATGTGACAGAGGAGTCCAGAGACATGTGTCTTCCTGGAGCTGAAACCAATTTCGTATAAGAAAATTAATTAGGTGACAAAACGGAAATTCAATGAAGACAGATGGAAGACTAGCAATATCCAGGACAATCATACTTTGGGAAGATACACATATTGCAGAGCCTTACCTCCTGCACCACCACACTTTTTTACTGGTAAAATTAAAAAATAATAATAATAAAAACAAAAAAATCCATCTGCTTCTCCTCAGAAGAGTTAATATAAACATATATATGTGTTCTTAAAAAGCCTTACCTTAAGAGAAATCATTTTTATTGGAGTTTAACTTCCTGGAGTTAATGAGTTTAATTCACCCAGAGGGAAAAAAAAATAGCCCCACTCAAAACTTCTCCACAAAGGGAAAACCCCGCAGAGGGCCTGTGACTTCCACAGTTTGGACACACCAATCCCACCCCACTTAATATTTGAAATGTCAATAAAAGAGACTTCCTTTACCTAACATATATTTGGTCAAGTCCAGAGGGGATAGATTTTGCAAAGAGAAAACTTATTCATGAGGCAGCCAAGAGAAGAAAAGAGAAAAAGGAAAATCCTGTTTCATATTTTCATTCAAACATAAGGCTTAAAGATCCCCGTGGGTTAAAGTGGTAGCATGAAGAATTTTATGGAAGATGCAATTATCAGTGACCCGTCTCTCCAAATGAGAAGCTATCATTTAAGTGTCTTTGAGATAGACAGAAGTCTAAGTGGCTAAAACAGTTTAGACAATCATTATCATCCATGACACACATGTGGAAATTGTCATGTTCAAGAAAAGTAAAGAATACTTTGAATGGCCACATAATCACCCAAACTAATGTCCCTTATATAAGCTAAACTAAATAAAGTATACTAAATTAAATGGGGGAAGGGTGATTAGCTTTCACATTAGCATCAGTATATCAGAAGAGAATTTCCCTTCTCTGACATCAACCTATGAAAGACTTAACACTTGTTCACTAGTGTTTCTTTTAGTAGTGTATCGTATATAACTTTTAATTAGAAATTATAACTTGCAGGACCTTGGGAGATGGTTCAATTGGTAAAATTCTTGCTGAACAAGCAAATATAATAATGTGAATTTGGAACCTTAATATGTACACTAAATTCTGACTGAATGGCTAAGTACTGTGGGTGTGGAGGTAGGACCTTGATTTCATTGCTGATCTAGTCTAGCCAAGTTGGTGATTTACAGGCTTAGTGAGAGACCATCTATTGAAAACAAAAGTGTAGAGTGACTAAAAAGATATTAGATGTTGCCTTCTGGCACATATACATCTAGAAGGTTGAATATTCATCCTGGATGCATGTATACACATACACACACATACACACACACACACACACACACATACACATTCACACACATACACACACAAACATCATACACACAGTGGGAAGCACAAAGACAGAGAAAGAGATGGAGAAAGAGAGAGGCACACATACTTACAGAGACATGTTAAAACCATACAATTTGTTGTCATATTAGAAATAAAATATTAACAGTTATGTTAATTTTAATAAAATAATTAAGTATGGTCCTTTGTACTGCCTTTTAACATTCCATATAATTGAGTTATGAAAAGATAAGTCAAAACATATATCAACTTATTTTTAGATCATAAAATTTGTAGTAGCTTAACAGTAATTGTAGCACAGCACTTATTTTGAGAATGAACTGATAACTCATTTTGTGAGTGATATTGACCCAATGCTACATAATTATTTATTTCTATTCAATATTATACAAAAGTGATGATATATAATAGTATTGACTAGAGATAATCAATGTTATATATGTTCTCAGAAGTTGAATCAACAGCAGTGTCTAAAATTTATAGTCTAAGATATTCCAATACATTAATCTTCTCAAAGCAACAAAAAATCTAGCAAAATAGAGAAAATTACTTTCACATAATAATGCTTTTAAGAAAATTCTGAAAAAAAAAATTCTGCTGCTAAAGTCCTATTTAATTATTCACCAGTGAAAGACGAAAAGATATTCTGAAATATGGAACACAAATGAGAATTAATAAATAATTTCTCAGCAGATGATTTCAGATTAACAGAGCTACAAGTCAGCCAGGCTTGATTTCAAATCTGAGTATTGAACTGTGAAGTATTCATATTTCCAGAATGTGGGGTTTCTTTAACATTTCTTCTTTCAACAGAACAGTGTGCCTTTCAAATCTAAAATTTGTTATGTAAAAGACTGTTAACCTCTTTTGTGTTGTTTCTGAAATGCAATAAATATCTGAGTTTTTGCCCTTATTAAGCAAGTATGGTTGTGAATTCCATCTTCCCAAGATACTGTGCACCCTCCACATCCACTTCATATTTAGAAATCTTTTTAAAAGCTGTTACAAAAACAACATTTTTATAAACAATTTACCCAAACCTACAGCTATTCTTACATTCTACACAGGAGTAGAAATTTTAGATTTACTTCAGTACCTAGCAGAATTCTCAGAGATAAAACAACACAGAATTATCTAATTTCAGATTAACAGTCACCTCAAGTTGGCAATGGTTTTATGTTTATCGTTAAGTAACACTATCATTTGAAAACAAATATTTCTTAAAAACATTAATAGCCCATTTATTAAATATAATATTTCTCTGTATAAAATATACCTTATGCACAGTTATATTACCAGCATGTTTGTCATGGTAAGGATGAAGAAAATTTTCTTCTGTATCATCCAAGTAGTAAATAGCTAAAGCAAGACTGATAGAAATCACTGTAATCCTAGAGCCTGGCAGTGCTATTGTGATAAAACACGGAACCATGACCATAGAAAAAAGTTATATGCATAACCACAAAATTATCAACTATAATGATTGATATTGTTCAGGTCACTAAATACAAACAGTCTGAAAAATGAGATATTACATTAAAAACTTTAACCACAATGTTATACATGAGTTTGATATAAAATATTTTGAGAATATAGGCAGTAATAATATAAATTTGCCTTCTGGAAATGACAAATGCAACAAATTGGTGATTTTTTTTTAAACTCACAGATTATATGGTTCTCAATTTGAAATCACAGTAATAGTTTTGATGCTTTTTTCTCCCTTTTTCCATTTTATTAACAATAGATTCCTTTCTCTAGTGACTTTAGATTTCCTTCCCTCTCTTCCTACCAGTTTCTCCTACTTCCCCTTCCATTTTGATCTAATCCCTTTTCTGCCTCTAATTAGAATAAAAATAGACAACTAAGAGATTAAAAACTAAACATAACAAAATAAAATATAATAAGATGAAATAAAGACCACCATACTGAAGTTGGTCAAGGCCAACCAACAGAAGAAAAAAAGACAGAGTTGGCAGAAGAGCAGAAAATCTCTGAAAACTATAATATTTTTAGAGGACCTGGTTTAGACATATGCTGGCATTGTACATGCTGTTTCAGGCTCTGTGAATTTATATGAGCTTTGTCTAGGTAATATAGAGGTCCCTGTTCTCTTGGTATCTTCAATTCCTTCTGGCTCCTATTCTTTTTCTTCTTTATCTTTCATGAAGGGAAATTTATGTTAAGGAGGGAGATTTGATGAGAACATCTAATTTAGAGCTGAGTGTTCCAATATCATAACTCTCTGTTTATTGGATGGCTATGGGTGTCAATTTGAGCCTATTTACTGAAGAATAAAGCTTTTCCTATGATAGTTGAAAATATAGTAATCTATGAGTATACTGGAAAACATTAGTAGTAATTTTCATCACTTTTTGCTGTTTTTTCATTGTTTTAAAAATTAATTTGTTTATTTTTTTGCACTCCATATTTTATTTGGAACACCGTCACATCCACACCCCAACTCTTCCACTATCCATGACTCCTCCCTGCCCCCTTGTACCCAGATATATGCCCGCATACCCCAACCCACCTGATCTCTAAACTTCCTGAGGGTTCCAGTCTCTTGAGGCTGTTAGATGCATCATCTCTGAATGAACACAGACCAGGCAGTCCTCTACTGTATTGGAGGCCTCATATCAGCTGGTGTATGCTGTCTATTTGGGGATTCAGTGTTTGAGATATCTCAGGGGTCTAGATTAATTGAGACTGATGGTCCTCCTACAGGTTTGCCCTTCTCCTAGGCTTTGTTCAACCTTCCCTAATTCAACAATATGGATCAACTGCATCTGTTCATTGGTTGGGAGCAAATATCTGCTTCTGACTTATTCAGCTGCTTGTTGGGTCTTCCCGAGTGTGGTCATTCTAGGTCCCTTTTTATGAATGTTTCATAGCCTCAGTAATAATGTCAGACCTTGGAACCTCCCCTTGAGCTGGATTCCACTTTAGGCCTGGTACTGGACCTTCTTTTCCTTAGGATCCTCTCCACTTCCATGTAAAATAATATAAAATACCTTGGTGTGACTCTAAGTAAATAAAATATCTGTTTGACAAGAACTTCAAACCTCTGAAGAAGGAAATTGAAAAATATCTCAGAAGATAGAAAGATCTCCCATGCTCATGTATTGGCAGGATTAATATAGTAAAATTGGCAATCTTGCCAAAAGCAATATATGGATTCAATGCAACCCCCATCAAAATTCAATCTTCAAATCAAAACTCAATTCTTCACAGACTTAGAGCAATTTGCAAATTCATCTGGAAGAACAAAAAACCCAGGATAGCAAAAACTATTCTTAACAATAAAAGAACCTCTGTTGGAATCACCATCCTGTACCTTAAACTGAATTACAAAGCAATTGTGATAAAAACTGCATGGTGTTGGTACAATGACAGGCAGGTGGATCAATGGAATAGAACTGAAGACTCAGAAATTAACCCATACACCTATGGTCACTTGATCTTTGACAAAGGAGATAAAACCATCCAGTGGAAAAAAGACAGCATTTTCAACAAATGATGCTGTCTCAACTGGTGGTTAACATGTTGAAGAATGCAAATAGATCCACTCCCATCTCTCTTGTACAAAGCTGAAGTACAAGCAGATCAAGGAAATCCACATAAAACCAGATACACTGAAACTAATAGAAAAGAAAGAGAGGAAGAGCCTGGAGCACATAAGCACAGGAGAATATTTCCTGAACAGAAGATCAATATCTGGTGCTCTAAGATCAAGAGTTGAATCCACAAAGTACAAACTACAAACCACAAGAAACTCAAGAAGAAGGAAGACCAACGTGTGGATGTTTTATTCCTTCTTAAAAGGGGGAACAAAATACTCATGGAAGGAGTTGTAGAGACTAACTATGGAGCAAAGACTAAAGGAAGGACAATTCAGAGAATGCTCCACCTGGGAATTCTTCCCATATTCAATCATCAAATCTAGACACTATTGTGGATGCCAGCAAGTGCTGGATGACAGGAGCCTGATATAACTGTCTCCTGAAATGCTCTGACAGTACTTGACTAATATAGAAGTAGAGGCTTACAGCTATCGATTGGACTGAGTACAGAGTCCCCAATGAAGGAGCTAGAGAAAGGACCCAAGGAGCTGAAGGGTTTGCAGCCCCTTAGGAGGAACAACAATATGAACTAACTAGTACCCTCAGAGCTCCCAGGGACTAAAACTCCACCAAAGAGTCTACATGGTGGGACTCATGGCTCCAGCAGCATATGTATAGCAGAGGATGGCCAAGTTGGTCATCAATGAGAGGAGAAGACCTTGGCCCTTTGAAGGTTCTATGCCCCAGTGTAGGGGAATGCCAGGGCCAGTAAGCAGGAGAGGGTGTGGTGGTGAGCAAGGGAAGGGAGGAGGGAACAGGGGTTTGTTTAGTTTTTGTTTTTTTATTTTTTATTTTATTTTATTTTATTTTATTTTTTTGGAGGGGAACCTGGGAAAGGAGATGTTGTAAATAAAGAAAACATCTAATAAAAAAAAAAAGAGTTGACAAATGGTACCTCATAAAATTGCAAATCTTATGTAAGACAAAGGAATAGGACAAAATGGCAACCAACAAATTGGGAAAGATCTTTACCATCCTATATCTGATAGAGGGCCATCTCTGTAATTCTTTTAGACGGGAATAATAATGGGTGAGAGTTGTGACTGTTGGATGGCAACCCCATTCCTCACTTGATGTTCTGTCTTCCTGCTGGAGGTGGCTCTATAAGTTCCCTCTCCCTACTCTCAGGAATTTCATCTATGATCCCTCCTTTTGAGTACTCACCTCTCAGGTCTCTAGTGCATTCTGGAGGGTCCCCCCAACCTCCTATCTCCAGAAGTTGCCTATTTCCATTCTGTCTGCTAGCCCTCAGGGCTTCAATTCTTTTCCTTCTCCTAATACCAGATCAGATTCCCCTAACATCTTCCAGTCCCTCCTCCCAATTCCTCCTTCCCTATTTGTGATTTCTTTCTTCTCCCTCCTAAGTAGCACTGAAATGTCCTCATTAGGGCACTTCAACTTGTTGATGTTTTTGAGTTCTCTGGCCTGTATCTTGTGTGTTCTGTACTTTTTTTTTTCTTTTTGGCTAACATTCACTTATTAATGAGTATATACCATGCATATCCTTTTGGGTCTGAGTTACCTCATCTATGATGATATTTTCTAGTTCCATCAATTTGCCTACAAATCTGAGGATGTCCTCATTTTTGTTTGTTTGTTTTTGTTTTTGTTTTTGAGACAGGGTTTCTTTGTGTAGCTGTGGTTGTACTAGAAATCACTCTGTAGACTAAGCTGGCCTTGAACTCAGAAATCTGCCTGTTTATGCCTTCCGAGTGCTGGGATTAAAGGCGTACATAACACCTTTTCTTAATAACTAAATAGTATTCCATTGTGTAAATGTACCACATTTTCTGTATCCATTCGCTTGTCCTGGGATATCTGGGTTGTTACTAGCTTCTGGTTATCATAAATAAGGTCACTATGAACATAGTGGAACACATGTCCCTGTGACATGGTGGGGGGCATCTTTTGGGTATATTCCCAAAAGTGGTGTAGCTGGGTCTTCAGGTAGATCTATTTCCAATTTTCTGAGGAACCGTGAGATTGATTTCTAGAGGGGTTGTACCAGTTTGCAATCCCACCAGCAATAGAGAAGTATTCCTCTTTCTCCACATCCTCTCTATTTCACCTTGCACAATTCTCAATTCCAAGTGGATCAAGGACCTCAACCATATACACTGAATCTAATCAAAGAGAAAGTCGGAAAGAACCTTGAACTCTTTGGCACAGGGGGACATTTTCTAAACAGAACTCCAATGACTCATACTCTAAGATCAAGAATTAATCAATGGAATCTCATTAAACTGGAATGTTTCTGTAAGGCAAAGGACATAGTCAAGAAGACAAAAAAGGAACCAACAGATTGGGAAAAAATCTTCACTAAACCCACATCTGATAGACACTAATAACTAAAATATGTAAAGAACTTAAGAAGTTAATCACCAGAACAAAAAACAAAAAACAATAAAAATAGGGTATAGAACTAAACCAAGATTCTCAACTGAAGAATCTCAGATATCTGAGAAGCATCTAAAGAAATGTTCAAAGTCCTTACTTATCAGAGAAATGCAAATCAAAATGACCCTGAGTTTCCACCTTACACCAACATAGAATGGCTAAAATCAAAACCACTTTCACTTTTAAAATTCTCTTTTCTCTGTTTTTCTTTCTTTAATTTTTCCTGGTTTTTTTCTTTCTTTCTTTCTTTCTTTCTTTTTTCTCTCTTTCTTTCTTCCCTTTTTTAGAACAGTAGTCTTTGGTTTTACCTCATTTCACTTGACTATCTAGTCTCTTGTTGTTGATGATCCATTTTTGAGTACAGTTTTCATATTTTGGGGTGGACCTTGAGTAAAATCAGCATTGGTTAGTTTCTCCTAAAAGCTTTGTGTCACTGTTGTCCTAAAATATTTTGCAGGCAGAACATTATAAATCAAACATTTTGTGACTGGGGAGGTATTTACATTTCTCTTTTGGTAACCTAGAGAGTACTTTCCTGTACCCTGGGGACTAGAGTCAAGGGATGAAGGTTCTATGCAGCCACCATCTCAATCTTTCCATGTTCCATGAGTTATGTGGGTGATATATTCAGCAATGGAGCCTTGCAAATTCTCATGCTTCATGAAGTTTTGTTTTATATATGAAGCTCTGAGTTTGATCTCCAGAGTCCCTTAAACTGAGTATAATGATGTGTAATTATAAATTGTAGAGTGGAAATCAGAACTGCATAAACATCCTAGGCTACATCATGAGCTAGAGGCTACTCCTACTTGAAAACAAATTCTGATTGATTACCATTTCTTTTTAAATTTTATTTCAAAGCCAGTTACTTTATTTATTAGCTAAAAGAGTTCTAAATCTTAAATGAGAGAGAGAGAGAGACAGAGAGAAAGAGAGAGAGAAAGGGAGAGAGAGAGAGAGAACAAACAACATAGGCATTGTCTATGATTATAATAAATTCTTTTGCAGCATAGGAATTTGTTTTTTAACATAAAACTTAACAGGAAATATGTAACAGAAGTTTAAATTATTTTAGCATAATTTTTAAAATATGTTTTGTTCATAATATTTCCCTACTCCAACTCTTCTCAGATCCTCTCAACTACTCCTTACCCAAACAACTTTATGTGCTCTTTCTCCAAAAACCACAGAAATAACAACAAAAGTACCAAAATAAAACAAAGGAGAAAAAACACAAAATGACCTGAAATTTATTTCTGCTGGTCAACTACACCTGGACATGGAGCATACCCTGAAATATTATTGATATACCCTGTGATATTGCATTGAATAAAAATAATTTCATTTAATTATTTTTCCCATCAGGAATCAATTACATATAGCTTCTTAGTTCAGAGTGGAGTCTTATTTAGACCTGAATGCTGGAAAATTTCTCTCTCTCTGAACAGTGTCTAGTTGTAGATTTCTTTGTTAATTACCATCTAATGCAAGAAGCTTCTCTGATAAGTGGGTAATAGTGCTCGACTCCCTGGATATCACCAGGTTTCATTTTATTGCTATGTTCCTTTAACAAAATAATAGTAAAAGTTTTCCCCAAGGACTATGACTTATCAAGTCACAGCATCTTATCCACTAATTTAGTGTCAGATATGAGATGAATTTAATTGAATGGACTTTAAGCACAAACAAAACGTTTGTTGATATTTTTCCATATCACATTTGTATTTAACAAAAGGGTTTCATATTTTACTACAGAGATAAATGCTCCTACATGTTCACTCTTTCTCTATATTCAACTTCTCAGATCCTCTCAACCACTCCTTACCCAAACAACTTTATGTGCTCTTTCTCCACAAACCACAAAAATAACAACAAAAGGACCAAAATAAAGGAGTGGTTTGAGAGGATTTCTGACAAACTATATGTCTATTAATGAATGAATGAAAAATGAGAGTGTGCTACATTTCTTTTTTTTAATTGGATATTTTATTTATTTACATTTCAAATGTTATCACTTTTCCCAGTTTCCACCCTGGAAGCCTCCTATCCCATTATCCCTCCCCCTGCTTCTATGAGGGTGCTCACTCCTATCTCCCAGCCCTGGCATTCCCCTATATTTGGGCATTGAACCTTTCTTACAATGAAATATTATTCATCTCTTTAGAAAAACAAACTTTGGTGGTAATTGGATGGCCTTGAAATCATATTTCTGAGAGAAATAAACTGGATACCAGAGGCAAAAATATTGTATGTTTTCTGTTATATGGATGTTGTATTTTTAGATATCAGATTTTTTATTTTGAATAACAATGTTTATTAGGTATCTATCAAAAAATGTGGTTTGGGAGGGGGTCTTCCAAGAAAGGAGTAATAAGCTATAGTGTTTTAAAGAGAAAAGAAAAACTTAAATAGAATGAATAAATGAGGAATGTGTTGTATGGAGAGGTAAAGAAAAAAAATCAAACAACTAGAAGCTTTACCATTATTGACTAGCATTGATTATGTTAGATAATACTTTGTCTGTGACCAGGTGAAAACAATAATGTTCAGTATCACCCATCTACAAACACTGCACCCTAAAACAGAGACTTGCCTACAAGATCTATTGTTTAACTAACTTTTGTCCATGTAGATACTACTCAGAAAAAAAACAGCTTAAAACTACATTAGTTACAGAGCCAGATATGAGAGCATTTGTTTCCATTAATATTCAATGTAGCTTAAATTTGCACATTTTGAGTTGCCTATTTCTGTCTGGTATGTGATTCTCTATATAAGATTTCTCTTTTAAACACTTCCTGATTATTTATTTTCCTGCTCAACCTTACCTTCCTGGGGCTACTGAGATCCCAGTGGGAATGATGCAAGGGACACAATCAAAATCAAGTATTTATTTTGTTTTGCCATTTATTTTTTCTTCCACTTTGCAGACGTACTGTGCCATATAGGGATTTAAATAAATATAATCCATTAACAGACCACTGGAGGAAAGAATTCTAAATTACACTCCCTGTATAATGTAATGGCAGTTGGTTAAGAACACCCATGCAACATTATGAAAAGGTACATAAACAGGCATAAAATGGGGAGTTTGAAGTATGAAAGAGCAAGGTAAAGAAAAGCAAATATTCTAATGTTCACAGTACACAAAAAAGATACTAAATATCATTTATTGATTCATCCAAACCCCACAGTATACTTTTCTATGCTGAGCAATTTTAACTGAGCTTAGCAAACGTAATACATCTTCTCAAAATGTGGCATGTTCATAGATAAAATGAAGTTGAAAAGGAAATGTGCTTGTTTTGAGGTCTGATAAAACATTAAGAAGATTAATTGCATATCTGTTTCTCTACACACACACAAAACACACACACACACATGAGAGTGAGTATTCTCTATCTTTTTTAAACAAATATTTAAAAAAGTAAAGCAAAACAAAGATGCTCTTTGTAGCCCGCTATCCCAAAACTAGATCAATTTTCCCCTCATCTCTCCAGCCCAACTTCATCAGACCTGTTGAGCCTGAACCATATAGGCAAGGTTCTTTTCCCACACCTATATTCCCTCCTTGTTGAGTTCAGTAGTAATGTCAAGCTGCCCTGAGCAGTCTGCTATCCCAGACAGATATCCATTCCCTTGCAAACCCTTTGCTCTCCTTCATCATATTTGTAGCTCTTGAACCATATGTATCTGCAAATCTGAAACCATACAGCCCAGGGGTACACATCAAAGGTCTGCCACACCAGTATCATAGAGGTTGATTTCTCCCCATTACCTATTAAAACAGGAATAGTACAAAAGTGGGAAAGATCTTTGAACACATTTGGCACAGGGGAAAATTTCCTGAATAGATCACCAATTGCTCATTCTGGAAGTTCAACAATTGACTAATGGTACCTCATGAAACTGAAAGCCTGCTGTACAAGAAAGTACACTCTTAGTAGAGAAAAAAAATTTCCTTTTCCCCACATAGAGAAGAATTTTTCCCTTTTCCCTGCCTAGGATCTTTTGCTTTTCCCCTTAGATAGCTTTCATAGGCAGCTTTTTACAACTTAGTAATAAATGCTATAATCACAAAAACAAAACAAAACAAAACCAAAACAAACAAACAAACAAAAACCAGGAATATCCAGGAACCAAAGCCATCCAGATAGCTAAAAGCTCTCAAAAGACCACAATCAACAAAGCAAGGGATATATGACACTATAGGGTTGTTTGCTCACATCTGCTCAGCCACTGGGAACAGCAGCCTGGGGAAGCAGAACATGGAGAGTTTGTGCTGGGGTTTGACTGTACTTATACCACTACGGAGCAGGTACTGGGCTTCAGGGAAGTGCCAAACACCTCTCCAGGACTGAGGAAAGTACAATATGGGATTTGGGGAATGCAGAGTTGCTTCAGGGTTCCAGGCCATGATGAAGCTTGGGCTGTGAGGTTCTCAGACTCATGGATATCCAGGCGCTGCTGAGACTCAGAAAAGAACAGAAAATGGAGTCAGGGAGCTGGGGGGCATCACAGTCTAGGGACAACATCTAGCCTGGGGGAGGGGTAAAGGGGAAGCTTCAGCTTGTCCCAGCAGGGATGATTGTTCTTGTCTTGGTGGCAGGAGGCTTAGTGAAGGTTGTGACTGGGAGTGCAAAGAGGCCACCTATGGGAGATTAGGGTGCAGCTCTGTAGGTGAAGGGTTTCTTTATGGATTCTCATGGTATATCTTCTCAAAAAGAGGCAGACCACAGTTAGAAATAGTTTATTGTCATGGTGAAAAATGGATGCATAAAAACATACCCCACTTATAAGGGTGGGCCCGAGATAAAATACCTTTTTCAGGGAGGGATGTCTGGGAAGGCAAGTTTTTTGGCTAATCCCTCCAGGATTCTAGGTACATAATTAGCATGGAGAACTCTATCTTGAACCTACATGACCATAGGACGTTTTTGTTTTATGTGAGAAGCATGACTTATGATCCAAGTTTGGAAGCTGGCAGAAAGCTGTGATTGACCTAAGCCTCCAGTGTATGCCCACCAAATCATTAGGTCTCAACCTCCTCTAACTTACCAAACTTCCTGGCATGGTTATCCATATCACATGATACCTCCAGAGCACAGTTGCCCTTCTACATCAAGCCCTGGATAACCTAACACAACCAAAGCACAGGAGCATTACCTTAAATCTACTCTTAAAAAAATGAAAAAGGGTTTTAAAAAGGAAGCAAATAAGGCCCTGGATGGTTTACATGAAAATATCATTAAACATGTGAAATAAATAAATAAAACTCTGAAATACCTGAAAGTAGTAACAGAAGCAATAAAGAAAACACAAAGTCATGGAATCCCAGAGATGAATATCCTAGGAAAGAGAACAGGGACATCAGAATACATGAGATGGGTGAGAGATCCTCAGGCTTAGAAGTTACAATAAAAGAAATTTATGTATCATTCAAAGAAAATGTTAAATCTAAAAAACTCCTGAAATGAAACATCCAGGATATTTACAATAGCATGAAAAGACCTAAGCCAAAAATAATAGCAAAAGAAGGATGCGAAGACTCCCAGCTCAAAAGTGAAGAAAATATTTTTGACAAAATCATAGAAGAAAACTATGATCAGGAAGATCTAAAGAAAATGATACTTACAAGCTTACAAGAAGCTTATAGAACACAAATGAGACTGGACCAGAAAACAAAATTCTCCTGCCATATAATAATCAAAACACAAAATCTCCAGAACAAAACAACAGCCAGTACAACAATAACAACAACCAAAGAATGCGAAAGGGGCAAGGAAAAGAATGCCAGGTACCTTACATAGGAGGATCTATCAGAATTAACAATGACTTCACAACAAGACTCTAAAAGATTGAAGGTACTGAAAAGATATATTGCAAACTCTGAGACACCACAGATTTCAACCTAGATTATAACTAGAAAAATTCCTAATCACCATGAATGGAGAAAACAAGATATTTCAAAACAAATCTAAATTCTAACAATATCTATCTACAAGTACAGCCCCACATACAAGAAGGACAACTTCAATGAATAAGGATAACTACATCCCAAAAAAACACAGAAAATATGTAATCCATACCACCAAAACAAGGAAAGCACACATACACACACACAGACATACACACACACATATGCACATACATACATACATACATACATACATATATACATACATACACTAACACCACCAACATCAAAATAACAGGAATTAAAAATCACTGGTCAATTATATTTCTCAACACCAATGGCCTCAATTCTCTAATAAAATAACACAGGATAACAGGATGGATTCAAAAACAGGGTTCATCATTCTGTTCCATATAAGAAACGTATTAAGGTATACATTAAACAATAAAGGTAGATATTATTTCCGAGTGAAAGACTGAAAAAATCTTTTCCAAGCAAAAAGCCCCAAGAAGTAAGCTGGGGTAGCCATACTAATATCTAAAAATAAAATAAAAAAATAAATAAAAAAGTCTTTCAATCAAAATTAATCAAAAGAGAGAGGAGGATACTTCATATGCATTAAAGGAACAAATCAACCAAGAGGATATCTCAATATATATATATATATATATATATATATATATATATATATATGCCTAAAACACACCAGTACTCACATTTTCAAATAAAACTTTGTTAAAGCTTAAATCACACATTAAACACAAGACTTTAATCATAGATTTCTTCAACCTACTCTTATCAATTGGCAAGTCATCCAGAAAAAAAGTTACAGAGAAATAATGAAACTAAGAGATATTGTGAATCAAATGGTCCTAACAGATATCTGTAAAATATTTGACCAAAACACACAAAAATATACCTTCTTCTTAGCACCTCATTGATCCATCTCCTAAATTGAGCACACACTTCATCACAAATCAAATATCAACAGATACAAGATTTGGGGCTGGAGAGATGGCTAAGCAGTTAGGAATACTGACTGTTCTTCCAGAAGTCCTGAGTTCAATTACCAGTAACTACATGGTATCTCACTACCATCTGTAATGGGATCTGATGCCCTCTGCTGGTGTGTCAAAAAATAGCTACAGTGTACTCACATGCATAAAATAAAAAAATTTTAAAAAGATACAAGATAATTGAAATAACACCTTATAAATTATCAGACCACCATGGATCAAACATGGACTTCATCAATAACACAAACATTCATAAGTCTACACACTCATGGAAATTGAGCTACTCTCTATTCAGTTATCTAAGAACGGGGAAGAAATTAAAGTATTACTAGAATTACAAGAAATGAAGGCACCACATAACTAAACTTTTGGGATACAATGAAAGTAGTGCTAAGAGGAAAGTTTATAACATTAATTGCCTTCATAAAGAAATTATAAAGTTCTCATAACAGCAATTTAAAAGTATAACTGAAAGCTCTAGAGAAAAATGAAGTTAGCATACCAAAGAGGAGTCAAAGGCAGCTAATAATTTAAATCAGGTCTCATGTCAATTAGAAGCAAAGGAAAAAAATCAAGAAAATAAAGAATTGGTTATTAGAGAAAATCAACAAGATAAACAAACACTTAGACAAATTACCAAAAAGACAGAAAGACATTATCAATAGAAAACAAAATCAGAAATGAAAAGGGGACAACTCCCAGAGAAAGCTCCACTCCCAGGCGCTCTGACACACCCAGGATCAGAGGTGAGCAGGAACCAACATCTATCCCAACACTGGGAGTAACTGGGACCAGCAGGACCAGGCACACAGGAACTCGGCAAGCCCAGTGATTCCGGTTCCTACCAGTCTGTGTGGGTTAGTGTTCTGAGCAGACCTTGGGCACAAGCTCTGCAGCCAGTCCCACAACACACAGAGAAAGCCACACGCCCAGGTGATCTAATAAGCCCAGGATCACAGGATCCCAGAATCACAGGATCACAGAGACAGCTTGACTCTGAGGATTTCTGACATAAACAAGATCACAGGAAGGACAGGCTCCAGTCAGAATTAGCAAGGGCAGGTAGCACTAGAGTTAACCAGATGGCTGGGGGAAGCATAGGAAAATAAACAACACAAACCAAGGTCACTTGCCATCATCATCAGAACCCAATTCTCCCACCATAGCAAGTCCTGGACACACCATCACACTGGAAACGCAAGATTCAGATCTAAAATCACTTATCATGATGATGATACAGGACCTTAAGAAAGACATAAATAGCACCCTCAAAGATATACAGGAGAACACAGGTATAGAGCTAGAAGCTCTTAAAGAGGAAACACAAAAATGTCTTAAAGAACTACATGAAAACACAATCAAACAGGTGAAGGAAATGAGCAAAATCATCCAGAATCTAAAAATGGAAATAGAAACAGTAAAGAAATCAGAAAGGGAGACAACCCTGGAGATACACAACCTAGGAAAGAAATCAGGAGCCATAGATGCAAGCATCACCAACAGAATACAAGAGATAGAAGAGAGAATCTCAGGGGCAGAAGACACCTTAGAAAACATTGACACAACAGTCAAAGAAAATGCAAAAAGCAAAAAGCTCCTAACACAAAACATACAGGAAATCCAGAACGTAATGAGAAGACCAAACCTAAGGATAATAGGTATAGAAGAGAGTGAAGACTCCCAATGTAATGGGCCAGTAAATATCTTCAACAAAGTTATAGAAGAAAATTTGCCTAACCTAATGAAAGAGATGCCCATGAACATACAAGAAGCCTACAGAACTCCAAATAGACTGGACCAGAAAAGAAATTTCTCCTGTCATACAATAATAAAAACACCAAATATACTAAACAAAGAAAGAATTTTAAAAGCAGTAAGGGAAAGAAGGCAAGTAACATATAAAGGTAGGC
Source organism: Mastomys coucha (assembly GCF_008632895.1). Lineage (NCBI taxonomy): Eukaryota > Metazoa > Chordata > Mammalia > Rodentia > Muridae > Mastomys > Mastomys coucha. The sequence goes on along the minus strand of NW_022196912.1, from coordinate 42,652 downwards.
CTATCAGAATTACAGCAGACTTCTCATCAGAGACTATGAAAGCTAGAAGATCCTGGGCAGATGTCATACAGACCCTACAAGAACACAAATGCCAGCCCAGAATAGTATACCCAGCGAAACTCTCAATTACCATAGATGGAGAAACCAAGATATTCTGTGACAAAACAAAATTTACACAATATCTTTCCACAAATCCAGCCCTACAAAGAATAATAGATGGAAAACATCAACCTAAGGAGCAAAACTACACCCTAGAAGAAGCATGAAGGTAGTCTTTCAACAAATCCACACAAATCTAATTCCACCTCTTACAACAAAAACAACAGGAAGTGACAATTACTTTTTCGTAATATATTAATTTGAAAATTAATATTACCAACACATCCTAATTGATTGAAATCCAATAATATGAGGAATTGTAAATTTGTTGATTGTCATACAATGGTCTCTCTAATTTGGTAATTGGAGAAATAGGTCCAACATTGTACAATCTATATACACTGTCAGCTTGTTTGTTTGTGACAGTGTCTTGCTGTGTACAACATAAGGGTCTTGAAATCTTACTTCTCCTATCTCAGCCTCTCTATTAGTAGTATTGTTTATTTCATGTTTTTACACTATACTATGGTTTTCAGAACAGCTTATATATTTCAAAAGTATTTATATACCTAAAAGTAACATAGACGATTAACTTGGGAGGTGTCTTGTAAGAGAACAACAAAGTGAGACTGAATGCTTTGCTTGACATTTGTAACTCTTGTATCAAGTTTGAAGAAGAGGATTTTATAAGTTACTCTTTCTCTGAGATGAATTCTTTTCCAAATTATCACAGCTAATGAGCCAAATTCTTACCCTCACCGAATGTCTGTGCCACCCTCCAAGCAGAACCATTGTTCATTGAAACAGTTGGTTAATGACTTTATGGATAGACCATCTTAATACACACACGATTTCTTAAATGATTGTAACCTGTTCTCTGTGTGATGAGAATAAAGTCACTAACTCAAGTCAAATAGCTTTGACCATAGCAGGAAGTCTGTATCCAAAAATCAAGCCTATCTTTCATTTCTTGGTGCAGCAGAACTATCAACTCTCAGCTTAGCTACGATGGAGGTAAAATCCTTTGGT